>NC_000086.7:123708494-124008494 GCF_000001635.26 Mus musculus
AAAACCAATCTCCAAAAACTCAAAAACTCAAAAAAAAAAAAAAAAAAATCCAAAGAAAAACAAACAAAACAAAACAAAACAAACAGTTTGTAAGTCAGTTGTGCGTCCTTGTATATTTTTAATTTTTTTAGAATTTTAGTGTTTTTCTTAAGGGTTTTGTAGGGTTTTAAGAAGAGTGTTCTAGAGGTTTTTTTTTTGTTGTTGTTTTCAGTATTTTAGTGTATTTTTAGTGTTTTGGGTTTTTTTGGTTTTTTGTTTTTTTTGTTTTTTTAGGATATTAGGGGCCTTTAGGGTTTGGGGGTATTTTTTTTAGGCTTTATAGGGTTTTTATTTTTTTATTTTTTGTTTATTTTTTTTTTTTTATGTGAGAGTGTGTGCTGGGGGGTGTCTGTCTGTGTGGTGGGGATGTTTGAGATTTTTTTAAAATTTAATTTTAAGGTTTTATTTTTGGAGTTTAAGAGCTTTAGTGTTGCCAGGCAGTGGTGGCCCATGCCTTAAATCCCAGCAATTGGGAGGTAGACGTGGTGGATTTTTGAGTCCGTGGCCAACCTGGTCTTCAGAATGAGTTACAGAAGAGCCAGAGATACACAGAGGAACCCAGTCTCCAAAAATTAAAAAAAAAAAAAAAGAAGAAGAAGAAGAAGAAGAAGAAGAAGAAGAAGAAGAAGAAGAAGAAGAAGAAGAAGAAGAAGAAAGAAAGAAAGAAAGAAAGAGAGAGAGAAAGAGAAGAAGGAAGGAAGGAAGGAAGGAAGGAAGGAAGAAAAAGAAGGAAAGAAAGAAAAAAAGAAAGAAAGAAAGAAAGAGAAAAATAGTACTTTATGGATATTTTGCCTTCTTGAGTACTTTTTTTAAAGAATATTAGGGTTTTTAAAGTGTTTTTTAGTGTTTTTAGAACAGTGTTTTAGAGTTTTTTTGGTTTTCAGGCTTCTCGTGTATTTTTAGTATTTTTTTTTCTTGGTTTTTAAAGGATTTTAGTGTTTTTTATGGTTTGGGGGTTTAATTTAGGCTTTTTATTATTTTTAATAGCATCTTACTCTATTTTTTTTAGGGTTTTTATTGTTGTTGTTGTTCTTGAATTTTTTTTTTAAGTTTAGGATTTTATATTTTGGATTTGTTTTAGGGTGGCCAGGCAGTGGAAGGCATATGCCTTTAATCCCAGCAATTGGGAAGCAGAGGTAGTAGATTTTTGAGTTCGAGGCCACCCTGTCTACACAGTGAGTCCCAGAACAGCCAGGGATACACAGAGAAACCATGTCTCCAAAAACTCAAAAACTGAAAACCTCAAAAAAAAAAAAAAAAAGAAAAAAGAAAAAAGAAAAAAAAAGAAGAGGATGAAGAAGAAGAAGAAGAAGAAGAAGAAGAAGAAGAAGAAGAAGAAGAAGAAGAAGAAAGAAAGAAAGACAGACAGAAAGAGAAAGAAATAAAGAGAGAAAGAAAGAAAGAAAGAAAGAAAGAAAGAAAGAAAGAAAGAAAGAAAGAAAGGAAGGAAGGAAGGGAGAGAGAGAGAGAGAGAGAGAGAGAGAGAGAGAGAGAGAGAGAGAGAGAAAGAAAGAAAGGAAGGAAGGAAGGAAGGAAGGAAGGAAGGAAGGAAGAAAGAAAGAAAGAAGGAAAGAAAGAAGAGAGAGAGAGAGAAAGAAAGAAAGAAAGAAAGAAAGAAAGAAAAGTATTAGGGACATTTTGGCTTCTTGTGTACTTTTTTTAGATTTTGGAAGGGTTTGTAGAGTTTTTGTAGAGTTTCAGAGGTTTTTTTTGGTTTATAGGCTTTCTGTGTATTTTTAGTGTTTTTTCTTGTTTTTTGTTGTTGTTGTGTTTAAGGACCTTAGTGTATTTTATGGTTTTGGGGTTTAATTTAGGCTTTATTTTACTTCTTTAGCATTTTACTGTATTTCTTAGGTTTTTTTTTTTTTTTTTTTTTTTTTTTTTGTAGTTGTTGTTGATGATTTAAAAAAAAAAATTAGGATTTTATATTTGAGGTTTAATTGTTTTAGTGTTGCCTGGCAGTGGTTGCCCATGCCTTTAATTCCAAAAATTGGGAGGCAGAGGTCTTGTTATTCTGAGTTCATAGCCAGCCTGGTCTACAGTGTGAGTTCCAGGATAGCCAGGGATACACAGAGAAACCCAGTCCCCAAAATTCAAAAACAAAACAAAACAAAACAAACAAACAAACAAATTAACAAAAAGAGTATTAGGGTAATTTTTGGGTTCTTGTGTATGTTTTTTTTTTGGAATTTTAGTGTTTTTGTTAAAGGTTTTGTACGGTTTTTAGAAGAGTGTTTTAGAGGTTTTTTTGTTTGTAGTTTATTACTGTACAGTATGTTATTTATTATTATTTTAATTTTTACACTATTATTGATTATAATTTATTACTGCATTTTATATTATATGTTATGATTTTCATTGTCATTATATTGTTATATGTTATAACTTATGATTGAACTATATATTATTTATTATTTTTAAATTATTACATTAGTATATGGTGTGATGTACCACTGCCCTGCTGTGACTCACGTACCCCAGGCTCATCCAAGAGGTGGATGTGAAAATCCATACGCTAGAGAATCTGGTGTCTGCAGGACACCAGATCCGGTCCACAGAGCATAGGTGACAATACACAGGTTACATATGGATTCATTTATTCTATATAGTAAGTAGGCATGGACGTGTAAATATACAGGATAGGTGACAATGCACAGATTACATACGGGTTTATTCTATATATTAACGAGGTATGTATAGATTACATGTGGATTTATTCTCTACAATAACTAGGTATGTATAGATTATATATGATTCATTTGTTCTATATAGTAACCAGGCATGTATGTGTAAATACATGGCATAGGTGACACTGTACAGATTACACATGGATTTTTGCTACATATTAACTAGGTGTGTACAGATTACATGTGGAGTTATTCTATATATTAACTAGGCATGTATAGATTAAATATGGATTTTTACTATATAATGACTATGTATGTACGTGGAAATACAGGCCATAGGAAGGCCCCATGTCTCTCTGCCTGATACAGCCACGCAAGGACTGGAGTGTGCAGCTCAGTGGTTGAAATATGGTGGACAATTATTATTATTATTATTATTATTATTATTAAAAGTCTAAAAAAAACCATAAAATTTTAAAAAAGCAAGAACACTAAAAACACACTAAAAAAATTCTAAAACCCTAAAAAAAAAAGCCCTAAAACTCTGAAAATCTTCCAGAACCCTAAAAAGACCCTAAGAACCATAAAACCATTAAAAAAAGAAAAAAAAAAAAAAAAAAAAAGAAAAAACCCTATGGCCTTAAAATATCACCCTAAACACTGAGAAAACCCTAAAATGATATTGTAAATGAAACAACTTTTTAAAAAACACTAAAATCGTTAATAAAATCTTTTTAAAAACTAAAAAAAAAAACCTAAAATTCTAAAACAATCTTCAAAATTATTTTAAAAACCCTAAGAACCTAAAACAACTGCACATAATAAAAATAATCTCTAGAACCCTAAAAGGACACTAAAAACCCCTAAAACACTAAAAAAAAATCCTATAATGCTAAAAAAAATAAAACTTCTAAAACCCTAAAAAAAACCATAAAATTATTTAAAAAATAACCTAAAACCCCCAAAACCCCCCCAAAAATAAAAAATAAATAAAATCCATAAAAATACCTTAAAGAACCCTAAAACACTAAAATACCCAAAAATCCTTAAAAAAAAAAAAACTCTGAAACACTAAAAAAACCCTATAATTCTGAAAAACTCAAGAACACGAAAAAGACCCCCAAAAGGCCCTAAAACCATAAAAAAAACAAAACTCTTAAAAAAAAAAAACTAAAAAAATACAACAAAGCCCTAAAATCTTCAAAAACCCTAAAATCTCTAAAAAATACCTACAAAACCTTAAAATCCTAAATAAAAACCTGAAACACTAAAAAGAATATGAAACCTCTAAAAAAACCCTAAAATTCTATAAAAAAAAACAAACGTGAAAACCGTAAAAAGACCCGAAAAACCGAAAAACCCTAAAAAAAAAAAAAAGAACTTGAAACCGTTAAAAAAAAAAAACCTAAAGACGTAATAAAGTAACCTTTTAATGAAATACTTAAAAAAAAAAAAAAAAAAAACCTGAAAAGACCCAGAAAACCCTAAAAACATAAAACTGAAAGAAGAAAAATACCTAAAATCATTTTAAAAAAACTCAAAAGAACCTTAAACCTTAAAAAAAAAAAAACCTAAAACACATAAAAACCCTAAATCCTTAAAACATAAAAACCCTAAAGAGCTAGAAAATATTTGATCAACATTTTTTTTAAAAATCCCTAAAATTCTAAAAAAAAAAAAAAAAAAAAACACAAAATCACTAAAAAGACTCTAAAAAATTCTAAAATCTTAAAAAAATCCTAAAGCTCTACAACAACTCTAGTACCCTAAAAAGACCCTAAAAACAGAAAACAAAAAGCAAAAAACCCTATGGCCTTGATACATCGCCAAAAACACTGAAAAAAAAGCCAACCCTAAAATCATTCAAAAACCCTAAAAGAACCCTAAAAAGCCTAAAATAAAATCCTAAAATCCTTAATGAACACTGAAAAAAAACCCCAAAACTCTGAAAAAATACCCTAATATTCTAAAAAAAAAAAAAAAAAAACACAAAATCACTAAAAAGACTCTAAAAAATTCTAAAATCTTAAAAAAATCCTAAAGCTCTACAACAACTCTAGTACCCTAAAAAGACCCTAAAAACAGAAAACAAAAAGCAAAAAACCCTATGGCCTTTATACATCGCCAAAAACACTGAAAAAAAAGCCAACCCTAAAATCATTCAAAAACCCTAAAAGAACCCTAAAAAGCCTAAAATAAAATCCTAAAATCCTTAATGAACACTGAAAAAAACCCCAAAACTCTGAAAAAATACCCTAATATTCTAAAAAAAAAAAAAAAAAAAAACCCTCAAGAACAGTAAAAAGACCAAAAAAACAAAAAAACAAAAAAACAAAAAAACTCTAAAACCCTATGAAAAAAATCCTTAAAATCCTTTTAAAACCCTAAAAATACATCAAAACCCTAAAACCAAAAAAATCCTAAAACCCTCTAAAAAATACCTACAAAACCCTAAAAACCTAAAAAAATTGAATCCTAAACCCCTAAGAAAAACCCTAAAATTCTAAAATAACACAAGAAACCTAAAAAGATTCTAAAAAACCCCCAAAACCTTAAATACCATAAAGTTCTACAAGAAATCAAAAACCTTCAAAAATAACCCTAAAAATAAACCTCAAAAAACCCTAACACCCTAAAACATAAAAAACAAAAAAACTTTACAAAAACATAAAAAACCCTAAAACCCTAAATAAAAACCCTAAGGCCTTCAAAACTCCCTCGAACCCTAAATACTCTAAAATACTTAAAAACCCTAAAAAAACCATAAAACCTTAAAAAAGCAAACCCTAAAAAACCCAGAATCTTTAAACAAACGCTACAGAGCTCCCCAAAAACCGCTAAAATTCTAAAAATAAAACCAAAAACTTCTAGAATGCTAAAAAACCCAGAAAATCCAAAAACCATTAAAAATAAAAAAAAAAGAACCCTAAGGCCTTAAAAAAAAAAAAAAACACCCAAAACACTGAAAAAACCCTAAAATCATTTAAAAAACACGAAAACAATCCTAAAACCTTAAACAACAACAACAAAAAAAAACCCCTAAAACCCTAAAATCCTTAAACAAACCCTAAAAGAGGCAAAAAAAGCCAATGTGTGGTTTGGTTTTTGTTTTTAGGGCTTTTAGAATTTTTGTTTTGTTTTGTTTTGTTTTCGGTCTTTTTAGGGTTTTTGTGGGTTTTTTTTTTTTTTTTAGAATTTTATGGTTTTTTAGGGGTTTAGGATTCTTTTTAGGGTTTCAGATTTTTATTTAGGGTTTTACGGGTTTGTAGGTATTTTTTTTTTAAAGAGGGTTTTAGGGTTTTTTGGGTTTCAGAGTTTTAATGTATTTTTAGGGATTTTGTAAAAAGCATTTTAGGGATTTTTTTTTTTTTTTTTTAGGGTTTTAGGGTTTTTATTTTTTAGTTTTCATTAAGGATTTTAGGGTATTTTTTTAAAGCTTTTTAGGTTTTTTTTTTTTAAGTTTTTAAATGATTTCAAGGTTTGTTTTTGTTTTGTTTTGTTTTGTTTTGTTTTGTTTTGTTTTTCCAGTGTTTTGGCTATTTTTTAAGGCCATAGGGTTTTTTGTTTTTGTTTTTGTTTGTGTTTGTTTATTTTTTTATGACTTTAGGGTCTTTTTAGGATTCTACAGTTGTAGAGTTTTAGGATTTTTTTATGGTTTTAGAATTTTTTAGGATCCTTTTAGAGTTCTTCTGATTAATTTTTTTTTTAATTTAGCGTATTATAAAAACTGTTTATTAAGTATTTTAAAGTTTCTTTCTTAGCTTTTTACCTCTCTTTTAGAGTTTAAGAATTTTAGTGTTTTTAAGAGTTCTAGGTTTTTTTAGGATATTGGGTTTTTTTGTTTGTTTGTTTTGTTTTGTTTTATTTTTTGTTTTTATTAAGGATTTTAGGGTTTTTTCAAAAGATTTTCAGGGTTCTTAAATGATTTTAGAGGTTTGTTTTCAGTGTCTTGGGTGATTTTTTTAAGGCCATAGGGGTTTTGTTTTGTTTTGTTTTATTTTGTTTTTTATTTCAACGGTCTTTTTAAAATTCTAGAGTCGTAGAGTTTTTGGATTGCTTTTTAGAGTTTTAGAAAATTTTAGGATCTTTTTAGAGTTCTTCTTTTTTTTCTTTCTTTTTTGTTTAGAATTTTAGGTTTTTTTAAGAAATGTTTATTAAGTATTTTAATTTTATTATTATTATTATTATTTTTTACCTTTTAACAGCTCTTATAGAGTTTAATTATTTTACATTTTGTGGCGCATGCCTGTAATCCCAGCATTCGGGAGGCAGAGGCAGGGGGATTTCTGAGTTCGAGGCCAGCCTGGTCTACACAGTGAGTTCCAGGACAGCCAGGGCTACACAGAGAAACCTTGTCTTGAAAAACAAAACAAAACAAAACAAAACAAAACAAAACAAAACAAAACAAAACAACAACAGAATGGATTTTACTGTATTTCAGGTTTTCGGGTTTAATTTAGGCTTTATTTTATTTTATTTTATTTTTAGCATTTTACTGTATTTCTTAGGGTTTTGTTGTTGTTGTTGTTGTTGTTGTTGTTGTTGTTGTTGTTGAAATTTTTTAAAAAAAATTTTAGGTTTTTATATTTTGGGATTAGTTGTTTTAGGGTTGCTGTGCAGTGGTGGCCCTTGCCTTAAATCCCAGCACTTGGGAGGCAGAGGCAGGTGGATTTTTGAGTTTGAGGCCAGCCTGGTCTACAGAGTGAGTTCCAGGACAGCCAGGGCTACACAGAGAAACCCTCTCTCAAAAAGAAAAATAAATAAATAAATAAATAAATAAATAAATAGACACAAAACACCCTAAAACCATACAAAACCTTAAATCCTTTAAAAAAAAAAAATTGAAAATACTTCAAAACCTGAAACCTCCCAAAAAATTCTAAAACCCTCTAAAAATACCTACAAAGCCTTAGAACTCTAAATAAAAATACAAAACCCTAAAAAAAAAATAAACCACTAAAAAAACCCTAAAATTATAAAAAAATCACAAGAACCCTAAAAAGACCACAATATCCCTAAGACCCTAAGAAAACCTAAAGCCTTAAAGTATACACACACATAAAATCTAAAAAAAAATCCTAAAATACTTTAAAAACCCTAAAGATCTTAAAACCCTAATATACCTTAAAATTCTAGAAAAAAATTAAGAACCTTCAAAAAACCCTAAAAGTAAACCTCAAAAACCCTAACACCCTAAAACACACACAAAAAAAAACTTTATAAAAGCATAAAAAACTTTAAAACCCTAAATAAATGCCATAATTACTTTAAAAATCCCCCAAACACTAAAAAATCTAAAATACTTTCACAAACCCTTAAAAAACCCTTAAAAACTTAAAAAGTAAACTCTACAAAAACCCTAGAATCTTTAAACAAACAGTAAAGAGCCCCCCAAAATACACTAAAATTCTAAAAAAATAAAACCAAAAACTTCTAGAACTCTAAAAAAAACCCCAGAAAACCCTAAAACCATTTAAAAAGAACCCTAAGGCCTTAAAAAAAATCACCTGAAAAATTGAAAAAAAAAACAACTTAAAATCATTTAAAAACCCCAGAAGAACTCTAAACCTTAAAGAAAAACCTAAAACACATAAAAACCTTAAAATTCTTACACCATAAAAACCCTAAAAAGCAAAAAAAAAAAAAAAAAAAAAAAAAATTGATAAATATTTTTTAAAAATCTCTAAAATTCTGAAAAATAAAAACACTAAAAACGACTCTAAAAAATTCTAGAACCCTAAAAAAAAAATTCTAAAACTCTACAAAACCTTTAGTGCCTTAAATAGACCCTAAAAACAGAAAATAAAAAACAAAAACACAGTCACTCAGGGTCATCCCCCTGCCTCAGAAACTCACTCACAGTCATCCCCCTGCCTCAGAGAATCACTCAGCGCCATCCCCTTTGCCTCACACATTCACTCACAGTCATCCCCCTGCCTCAGAAAATCACTCACAGTCATGGTCCGGCGTGGTGGTGCTCGCCTGTAATCCCAGCACTTGGGAGGCAGAGGCAGGCGGATTTCTGAGTTCGAGGCCAGCCTGGTCTACAGAGTGAGTTCTAGGACAGCCAGGGCTACACAGAGAAACCCTGTCTCAAAAAACAAAAACAAAAACAAAAAAGTAAGAAAGAAAAATTTTAGGGATATTTTGGTTCCTTTTGTATTTTTTTAGATATCCAAGGGTTTCTTAAAGGGTTTTGTAGAGTTTTTAGAAGAACATTTTAGATTTTTTTTTGGTTTTCAGGCTTCTAGTGTATTTTTAGTGTTTCCCCCCCTCCTTGGTTTTCAAAGGATTTTAGTGTATTTTAGGGTTTTGGGGTTTAATTTAGGCTTCATTTTATTTTATTTTATTAGCATTTTATTGTATTTCTTACTGAATTTTGTTGTTGTTGTTCCTGATTTAAAAAAAAATAATAGGGTTTTATATTTGGGGTTTAATTGTTTTAAGGTTGCCAGGCAGTGGTGGTGCACGCCTTTAATCCCAGGATTTGCGAGGCAGAGGTAGTTGGATTTTTGAGTTCGAGGCCAGCCTGGTCTACAGAGTGAGTTCCAGGACAGCCTGGGATTCACAGAGAAACCCAGTCTCCAAAACTCAAAAAAAGAAAAAAGAAAGAAAGAAAGAAAAGTATTAGCGCCATTTGTGTATTTTTTTTTTTTTTTAAGATGTCTTCTAAGGGTTTTTTTAAAGGGTTTGTAGAGTTTTAAGAAGAGCGTTTTTTAGTTTTTTTTTTTGTTTGTTTTGTTTTTGTTTGTTTGTTTTTCTGGCTTCTAGTGTATTTTAGTGTTTTTTCTAAAACCTTAAAAAAAACCCGAAAACCTAAAACCCTTGAAAACCCAAAATCCTTAAACAAACCCTACAAGAGCCGGAAAAAAAAAAAAAAAAAAAAACAAACAAAACAGAAAAAAACACTTTAAAATACTTAATAAACATTTCTTTAAAAAACCCTAAAATTCTTTTAAAAAAAGATACGTAAGAACTCTAAAAAAAAAACCCTAAAAAATTCTTAAACCCTAAAAAAAATCCTAAAACTCTACAACACCCTTAAAACCCTAAAAAGACCCTAAAATCCATTTAAAAACAAACCTTATCGCCTTTAGAATTAGCCAAAAAATCTTAAAAAACAAAACAAAATAAAACAAAACAACAAAAATCATTAAAAAAAAAAAAAACCTAAAGGAACCCCAAAAAGCTTAAAACAATATCCTAAAACCCTTAATAAAAACTGGAAAAAAAATTACTCTTAAAACTCTAAAAAAGCAAAACAAAACAAACAAACAAACAAAAAACAACAAACAAACACTAAAATTCTCAAAAAACCCTCAAGAACAGTAAAAAGACCCTAAAAAATACCCTAGAACCAAAAAAAATAAAATAAAATAAAATCCTTTAAAAAAAACTAAAAATACATCAAAACCCTGAAACCCCAAAAATGACAAAACCCTATACAAAAAAAACCTACAAAACCCTAAACTTCTAAATAAAACCCTGAAACCCTAAAAATAATCCTATACCCCTAAGAAAAAACCCTAAAATTTGAAAAAGAAAGAAAAGGAAACAGAAGAACTCTAAAAAAATTCTAAAACCCTAAAAAAAACAAAACCTTAAAACCGTACAACTGTAGAACTCTAAAAGGACCATAAAAAACATTTTTAAACACACACACAAACATACACACACACACACACACACACAAACACAAAAACACTATGGCCTTAAAAAATCGCCAAAAATACTGAAAAAAAAAAAAAAAACTAAAATCATTTAAAAACCCTAAAATAACCCTAAAAAGCTTTTTAAAAAAAACCCTAAAATCCTTAAAAAAAAAAAAAAAAAAAAAAAAAAAACCTAAAGCCCTAAAAAAAAACCCAAAAATTCAAAAAAAAAGAAAAGAAAAAAACCCTTAAGAACAGTAAAAAGACCCAAAAAAACCCTTAAACCCTAAAAATAGTCCCTAAAATCCTTTAAAAACTCGAAAAATACATCAAAATTATGAAACATAAAAAACCCTAAAACACTCTTTAAAAAATGCTTCAAAACACTAAAACTCTTAATAAAAACCTGAAATGGTAAAAAGATTACTAACCCCCCCAAGAAACACCTCAAATTCTAAAAAACTACAAGCACACTAAAAAGACCCTAAAAAAATCCTAAAACTTTAAAAAAAAATCCCAAAATTCTACAACTCTAAAACAATAAAAAACCCTAAAAACCATTAAAAACAAACAAACAAACAAATCCGATGTCCTTAAAAAATCGCTAAAAACACTGAAAAAAACTTAAAAACATTTTAAAAATCCTAAAAAAAAAAAAAAACTAAACAGCTTTAAAAAAAAACACCCTAAAATCCATAATAAAATGTTTTGAAAAAAACCTAAAACACTAAAAAACACTAAAGCCTTAAAAATAAAAAAGAAAACCTAAAATATTCCTAAAAACCTTAAAAAAAAAAAAAAACCTACAAGACCCGAAAACACTAAAATATCTTAAAATTCTAGAAGAAATCAAGAACCTTCAAAAAAAAAACCAAAAAATAAACCTCAAAACACCCAAAGACCCTAAAACACAAATAATTTAAAACCATAAAACACCCTAAAACCCTAAATAAAAACCCTAATGCCTTCAAAAATTCCCCCAAAGCCTTAAAACTCTAAAGTATTTTTTTTAAAAAGACCCTAAAATAAATTTAAAACCTTAAAAATTAAACACTAAAAAAAAACCTAGAATCTTTAAACAAACACTAAAATAACGGTAAAACACTTTAAAAAATACAATACTTAAAGAACACTTAAAAAAGCAAAAACAAACAAACAAAAAAAAACCCAAGGACTTTTAAAAGACACTTAAAACCCTAAAACACTAAAAAAAAAGAACCTGAAACAGATAAAAAAAAAAAAAAAAAAAAAAAAAAAAAAACCCTAAAGACTTAAAAATCCTTTCAAAAAAATATGAAAAGATCCTAAAAACAATAAAATTTAAAAAAAAAAAACCTGAAGGTTTGAATTATCAGCAAAAAAACTAAAAAACCTCAATACTTCTAAAAAAAAAAAAAAACTAAAAGAACCAAACAGCCTAAAAAAATTCCTAAAATTCTAAAGAACAAAACAAACAAAAAGCTTGTAGAACACTAAAAAGACCCAGAAAACATAAAACCATTAAAAAAAAATCGCCAAAATCACTGAAAAAAAAATAAAAACCCTAAAATCATTTAAATACCCTGAAAGAACCCTAAAACCATAAAACAACATCAACAAAAAAACCCATTCAAACAAACAAAAAAAAAAACAAAAACAATCAAACAAAAAAAAACAAAAACAAAAACAAAACTCTAAAACCCTTAAAGACCCCCAAATTCTTAACAATTTTCAGCATTTTTTAGTTTTGTTTTTTAATGTTCTTAAGGTTTTCAGGGATTTTTTAGGGTTTCAGGGGTTTTTGTTTTTGTTTTTCTTTTATGATTTTTTGTTGTTTTTTTTTAATGGTTTTAAAATGTATTTTAAAAGTATTTTAGGGTTTTAGGGTCTTTTGGGGTTTTTAAAGGATTTTAGGATTTTTTTTTAGGATTTATGAGGGGTTTTTTAAGGGTTTTGGGTTTTTTTTTGATATTTTACAGTTCTTAAGAGTTTTTCTTTAGAATTTTATGGTTTTCATTTTAGGATTTTAGGGTTTCTTTAAGTTTTCTTTAAGAATTTTAGGTTTTTTTTAAGATTTTAGGGTTTTCTCAGTGTTTTGGGCGATTTTTTAATGCTAAAGTGTCCTTTTTTTGGTTTTGTAATCTTTAGCATCTTTTTAGGGTTCTTGAGGTTTTGTAGAATTTTTAGGGCTGTTTTTTAGGGTTTTAGAAATTTTGTAGGGTCTTTTTAGAGTTCTTGGTTTTTTTAGAATATTAGTTTTTTTAAGTGTTTTTTTAAAGTGTTTTAGGGTTTTTTTTAAGGATTTTAGGGTGTTTTAGTGATTTAGGGTTCGTTTATTTTTTTTTAAGATTGTATGGTTTTTTTTTTAGCATCATCGGGCTTTTTTTACGGTTTTAGGGATATTTAGTGTCTTTTTAGGGTTCTAGAGATTATTTTTATTATGTTAGGATGTTTTAGGGTTTTAAAAAATAATTTAGAGTTCTTGAGTTTTTTTTAGAATTTTGGGTTTTTTTTTAAGTTTTTATTAGTGATTTTAAGGTTTTTTTAAAAGGGTTTTTTCTTTTAAAATTTATTTTAGGGTTTTCTCAGTGTTTAGGACGATAATTTAAGGCCATAGGGTTTTTGTTTGGTTGTTTTATGGTTTTATGGGTTTTAGGGTCTTTTTAGGCATCTTTAGTTTTGTAGAATTTTAAGAGCATTTTTGAGGGTTTTAGAATTTTTTTAGGGTCTTTTTGGTGTTCTTGCTTTTATTGAATTTTAGGTTTTTTTAAGTGGTTATTAAGTATTTTAGGGTTTTTTTTGTTGTTTTTTTTGTTTTTATCTTTTTAGGGCTCTTTAGTGTTTGCTTAAGGATTCGATGGTTTTTTAGGGTTTTCTTTTTTAAGGTTTTAGGTTTATTTTAGGGACTTTTAAGTAATTTAGAGATTTTAGGGTTGGGGGGGTTAACAGCCTGAGGGTTTTTATGTAGGGGACAGGAAGTGATGTCTTTGAGTGGGCGGGTTCTTCAGCTGCTGAAGGCAGAGAGTGACATCAGGAAGTGACACCATCGGGGACAGGAAGTGACCTCACCATGACCCCTTTGTAGGCGGGTCTGGGGCGCTGTCCCGCCAGTTCTGCCTTTACCCGGACAGCGAGGCCACACTGTTCCTGACTCCGCCTGTGCCCACTTCCTGTCACCCACACTCTCCCCCCCCCGCGGAAGGGGATGGGGGCGCTTCCTGTCAGGCAGGTGTGGGGCTGGCTGGACACGCCTCCCGGGGGCGGGTCTTGGCGGTTGCCTTGGCCATTATATATGCAAATCCATGCAACCTCTGCCAATGTATGCAAATCTTAGATAATTGATGCAAACGCCCACAGATTTTTCTAAACAGAAAATGCTAATTTATGCAAATGAGCTCAGTTCCACACCCAGACCTGTCCTGCATGTTAATTCAAGCAAATGTGTGCTAATCTTATGCAAACGTAAGGTAATTTTTGCAAATTATGCAGGTGGGCAGCTTGCCAGTTCTCATAACTCTCATGCAAATTCATCGCCATGCATATGCTAATGTATGCAAATGAGACAGTGTCAGCACCTGGCCACAGTGTATGCTAATTTCATGCAAATCTGCCCTGGTGAACATGGTAATTTATGCAAACTCTTAACACAAAACATCCAGGAAAACTAGGACACTGTGCAAAGACTAAATCTAAGAATAATATATAGAGGAGAATGAAGTATCCCAGCTCAAATAACATGAACATATTTTCGAAAAAATCATAGAAGAAAACTTCCTCAACCTAAAGAAAGAGATGGCCATCAAGGTACAGGATGTGTACAGAACACCAAATAAATGGGACTGGAAAAGTAAGTCCTTTCATCACATATTAATCAAAACATTAAATGCACAAAACAAAGAAAGAATATTAAAACCTGCAAGGGAAAAGGACCAAGTAACATAAAAAGAAGGACCAATCAGAATTACATCAACAGAGACACTAAAAACCAGGAGAGCCTGGTCATAGGTCATGTAGACTCTAAGAGAACACACATGCCAGCCTAGACTACTGTAAGCTGCAAAATTCTCATTTAGCATAGATGGAGAAACCAAAATATTCCAGGACAAAGCCAAATTCAAGTAGTATCTATCTACTAATCCAGCCCTTCAGAGGATACTAAAAGGAAAACTCCAACACAAGGAGGGTACCTAAATCAAAGACAAGACAAGATATTATCATGTCACCACAAAGCCAAGAACTGGATGGTGAGTGTCAACAACCCAAAAGAAACACACTGAGCAAGGAGTCTTATAGAAGCAGGGACTCAACTTTATGGTATCAGTCTCTTGCTTACATAAGTTCATAACATAGTCAGGGAGATGTTTCATGGGGTAAGATGACATAGGATGTGGGGAGGTATGATGGAGGGTATGGAGTGACTGAAAGGGCCAATGGCAAAGCTCTACATCAGCAACAGCAATGCAGAGGCACGGACAAGCAGGTCTTGATGAGTCACCTGATACAGAAGTGACTGAGACAGGTCTCAAAACTCCAGCCAGGCTTAGGATCTCCCACAAGGCTACAGAAAATTGAGCCAGGCTGGAGTTTGTCCTCACGGCCCGAACAAGGACCAACATCGGGACCAACAAACAGGGACTACCAATCATCTATTTTAAAGTCTTTCAATATTAGTGGACTCAACTCACCTATTAAAAGATATAATTTAACATACTGGATACACAAACAGGAGCTAACATTTTGATGCATACAAGAAACACACCTAAGTAAGAGTGACAGACCCTAATTCAGAGTAAAAGGCTGGAAAAAGGTCTTCCAAGCAAATGGTCCCAAGAAACAAGCTGGAGATGTCATCCATATATCCAATAAAATAGACTTTCAACAAAAAGTTATCAAGAGAAATGAGGAAAGACACTTCATAATCATCAAAGGAAAAATCCACCAAGAGAAATTCTCAACTCTGAACATCTATGCCTGAATGCAAGTGCAGCTACAGTCATGAAAGAAACTTTACTAAAGCTCAAAACACACAGTGGAGCCCACACAATAATAATGGGATGTTACCTCCTTACAGCCTAGCAAGGCTGGCTGAGACCATTCGCCACTGAGGCAGAGCCACTTGCTATGCTGCTTCTCATCCCTCTCCTTTGATATGCCACTACTTGCCACCTGCCTGAGGCTGAATCAGCTCGCCAAGATATTCCAGAGTTAGCACCGAACTGTGATCTTCGAGAGTTCCTACTAAAAGGCTGATCTGACAACTTCAAGGGAACTTTGTGTGACTGGGAATGGGCCTCCCCTCTTCTTCATAAAGCATGTTTGCCTACATTAAAGTTGAGTCTTGATCAGAATTCAGTCTTGACTCCATTTCTCTCTTTACCCGCCTAGATTCCCTCTTTTCTTCCAGTTCCAAGATGCATCCCAGGCTTGAACCCAGACATGAGAGCTGCAGGCCAGACCAACAATTTGGTGTCCCACGCAGGATCTGGGAAATGGCAGAAGACACGGGAAGGAACACTGCTGGTTTGGAGCACCATGGAAGAAGAAAATAATTAAAGAAAATTCGTACCAGAACATGAGAAGAAACAGGCATAAGGTGGCCAGGTGTGGTACAGTCTAAGGTGGAATGGTGCTAAACCTGTGTGCTGAATTCACTTAGGTTCAGCAGTGAGATTATCAGAATCTAGGAACATAACAGGCAGTTAGCCGCAGCTTCCAGAAGCTGCTTCTTAGGTGAGAGAGAAAAAAGGGTTTAGATTTTATAATTAGGCAGATTGGCCGCAGTCAGAAACTGCATCAGGTGGGAGGAAAATGTCCCAGAAACAGAGAGAAATTTTAGGGGTGCCCTGCCTTGTTCTCTCTGGGACCTACAGCAGAAGTTCTCTGCCCTCTTTGAATTTTTTTCTAAGGTCTTGACTAATGTCTGGTGCACCAGTCTGTCCACATGTTCGATTCATGTATGTTCATGTCTAGTCTGAATGAATGAATGTTCTGTGTTTTCATGTTGGAAGATAAAAGATGACTAAAACTTTCTCAGCTGGTATAGCAAAGCCTAGAGTGGCCACAGGCTTTAGCCAAGATCAGGCACACATCAGGAGGGCCCCTGCTGTAAAAACTGTTCTTTAAAAGAAAAAAGAGAGTCTTCAACCTTGTGGTATTGGGGCGAAAATGCTGATAGATGTTTTTTTCCCTAAGAAAATTCTCTGCATTCGTAATTATTGTGTTTATCTGATTACAAAGTGTCTTTTATTTTATAATTATAGCTAGAAAAAATTAATATTCTCTGATTGGTCTAAGTGTAACTGCTTCAATTTTTTTTCTGATGATGTGCTCTGCATGTCTTCACAATCAGCTCATAAGTTATTGTTATGATTAAATAATTGTTACATTGATAACAGAGGGTTAGCCTTAAATTGGCAACTCTAGATTTTTTCAAACACGTGACATAAGCAGGTCAAAAAATTGGGCCTCCTAAGAAACTTCTGAGATAATATTTAATGTGATTCTTATCCTAGAAAGTAGAAGTAAGATAAGATTTAAAGCAATGACTCTTTAATGATGCATTAAAGATTGCACTGTCATGTATTCATAGGTATAAACTGGCAGCCAAACTTCGTAATATGATAGTAATGCTTCTAATATTGATTCTAAAGATGATAAATTGTTTTGAAATTGGGTTTTGCTTTCCCAAAGTTATAGTTATAATCTAATGTTGCAAAGGAAACTTAGTAATTCTAAAATCTAAGGAGGAACTAATCTCAGAGCAGCTTCTGCATGGTTTGTGGGACTTTCTTTTGTCTTGCAAAGGGTGCCTGGGGAAGCTCTGGAAGCTTGCCTCCTGGGGAAATCTTCTTTGGGAAATCTTCTTTTAGCTAAAAGAGCACCTTTGCAGATCTAGCTAGATGTTGTTTTAATAAAGTTCAAATTCATAGTTTATAAAGGGTCAACCAGACTGTAGAATTTATAAAGGCATTACAGTCTGGCTTGCTTACTTTTTATATAGTTATTATAGATCCAAAAGTTTTTTTTTTTCTTTGCATCTTAATGATTGTAAAGGTTTTGCTTCTAGTGAATTTGTAATTACTGGAATATTTTGCCTCTAGGTATGGCTAAATATAGGTCTACATTATGTGAGGAATTTTTATCATTTCTCCTTCTATACAAGAAGTCAAGAGTTTGAATCTTTCAGTGTATATTGTTTTCTAAGTAGAAAATATTTTATTAGCTAATGCCTCTCAAGGGAATTTTGCTTAAAACCTTAGGTGTCATTAAGCTAACCCTAGGCAGAGCAGCTTTATCCTTACTGTAAACATTTATCTGGTTCCTGTTAATACATTTGAAGTCATTCCTTTGTTTCGAGTCAGGTAACTTCTAAATATTTTGCTTGCTGTGATTTCCTACCCTCTTTAATTTCTGTATTCTCTGGCTCAGGGCCAGTGACTGCTGGTGGCTATGGGGCGAGACCATTGGGCGCACAGATTTCCCTGGGCATGGTGGTACGAGAAGCTGCCAAAAAGCGGGAGGCCTTGTAGCCAACTCAGGGGGGAGGGCCTTGCCTGCCATTGGCCCATGAGCCTCTGCTGGGGTAGCCATATTTTTCCCACTAAGGCCCGGGGTACTCTGCCACCCTCCCTTGGGTTTCCTAGCCTGAAAGGAAGGCCAAGGTGGCTGCACCAGTGACAGAAGTGGCTGCTACAGCAAGGCCGACTCTGCTGCCAGTGCCAGGATGAAGGAGCTGCCACTTGACATCGCTGCAGCAGGCATAGCGGGCACGCACCACCTCTGTTTCGGAGATGTGGGGCTCAACAGTAGGTTAAAATCCAGAGTCCTTTTCAGAGTGACTCCACATTCCAGGGTGGCAGTCGGCCAGGGATGAGGAGGACTTAGGGCAAACTGCCCCCCCCCCCGAGGTACCCTGTGGGTGTCATGCCCGAGACCATGGAGCCACAACAAGGCAGGTGGGCGGGGCCGAGGTAGTACTCACCTCAAAGCACAGTTTCAAAAATCTATTAAAACTACTGTGGTGCTAATAATAAATAATTGTAAAATATATTCGTGTATTTTGGCAAACCTATAACAAAAATTGTGCCTTAGGAACCTGACAAAATGTCTGTTCCTTGTTCTAAACAGCATTTAATTTGGTTATTACAGAATATTAATAATTAATCTATTATATACCATCATTTTAAATAAAATTGACAATCAATATCCCAAAGGTAAGTTAAAAAATTGTTTTTATGCATGCTTTTGTATCTTCTATAAATTCATTCATACATGCATGCATCCCAATTATTGTGTTTAAAAACAACCCCTCTATGGGAAATAGTACATGTGAATTAGATCACGCGCGTATTCTTTTGAGCTTCCCCCTGCTTCAGCGCAGATAATTTAGTTGTGTGCTGTGGATGATGTTTTAAAATGCTGAACAATCAAACCTTAATTTGGAGTCAATATTATATCTCAGAACTCACAATTGCTTAAGTTTGTTTGACCCTCAGATGCTATTAATTCTCAAATTTGCAATTGCTTATGCATATACAACTTATAAGAAAAAATGCAATCCTTTTAAGAAGGCTGTTTTTAGACATTTAATAAACTGTTCTGGATTGCCTAGACATCTTAAAACAATGGCATGCTAGATTTCCATCTCAGGCAATCTATAGGCCCTACATATAAGATAGGTTAGATATATAATCTTGTTCTTTATATATTCAAAACAGTTGTGATTTAAGATAATATTTTAATATTCATGGAAATTGTGCAAGTCAATTTCTTTGCCATTAGCGTCCTCAGTTACTACTTGTTTCCACATAATAGTGTTAATTCTTGATGACTTATACTTAATAAATTGCTGCAAATAAATACTCTCATTTCTAAGTTAATGAATAAATAAATTATGCACATGTGACTATTAATAACTTTTCAAGTTTTCTAGTTACAACTGCTCTTTAAGAGAAACAATTGAAAGTGCTTTTATTCACTGCCCATGTTACATGAATAGTGACTATAACAGTCAAGTATTTGAGAGATTTTTGTCAACAAATTATTAATTCTCAAGGACAAGGTATTGCAGAACTTTAAAACTTTAACTTTTTAAAAGACAAAGAAGGGAAATTATCCCCGTGCATATTATTTAGTGCATTCCCATGCACATTATTTAAATCATACTTTTATTTTAGAATTTTGAAATTTGGATGTCAAAGAACTTAATAAATGCCTTATAGTATCTTAAAAGGATCTACTTATAGGCATATGGCTTGATTCTGAACAGCTACCTTATTAGGGAAAGGAAAAACATATGATCTCTCCACAGAATGCTGCAGAAGCATGATGGCTAATTTGTGTAACAAGCTGGCAGGTGAGTTGGCTCAGTGCCCTGACTAAAGTGACAAGGAAGCTAAATTGGGTACATGTTTTCGACCCATCCTTGTTTACTATTACCCGCCCTCGACCGGTCAGGAAAGATGCAACAAACCGGAATCTTCTGCGGCAAAAGCTTTATTGCTTACATCTTCAGGAGCAAGAGAGAGAATGGCAAAACCCCGTCCCTTTTAAAGAGAATTATCTTCTGCCTAGGACGTGTCGCTCCCTGATTGGCTGCAGCCCATTGGCCGAGTTGTCGTCACGGGGAAGGCAGAGCACAGGGAGTGGAGAACTACCCTTGGCACATGTGAAGATTATTTGTTTACCATTTAGAACACAGGATGTCAGCGCCATCTTGTAATGGCGAATGTGAGTGTGGCTCCCCACATCTCCCCCTTTCCTTTTAATTTAAGAGCAATAGGCCACCCATTTTAATGAGAGTGGAGATAGAGGTCAAATCCCCAGTGTGCAGGTAAATGAGCCGTACACATAACCTCCTCCCAGGCTCATCACCCAGAGGGGTCCTGGTCTGGTCCCATGTCGTTTTTCCTGGGGAGAAGGACACTTGGACACTCAACCTTCTTGAAAGATGACATGTCTCCCTAGAATAGGCTCATACATGCCGCAGAGCCCTTCTATTGCAGTGCTTAGCCGTGCAACTCTCTCGGGCTGCTGAAGTGCTCTCACTCTATCCTGTGCAATGAGACTAGCCTCGTGGGTTGCAAGAGCTGAATGGCCAGCGACCTATTGCTTATGCATAGATAACCATATATCAGGGGAAGCACCATGTTCTAGTGCTGCAAGTGCCTGGGCAATAATCATCTTGTCTCTCCTAGTTTGGGCCTTAAGCTTAGAGACCAACCAGAGAAGCAACACTAATCCACAGCAAAGTGTATCTCCAAATAATCCCACCCCCACCCATTCTTTAAAGAAGGAAAATGCTGAGGAGATCCAATTGGGTAATCCTTTGGTCAGGGAAAGGTCCAAGCGCGTGGAGTTGACCTGAATGATGGCAAGTCTCAATTCCTGAAGGGTCTGTTCAAATTCAGCTGTCCAATTCTGTAGCATATACTGAGAAAGACTTTTTGAAAAATTAGCTGCCCTAGTAAATTTATCATACTGAATGGAAGTAACGGACAATCCTGGAAACTTTTGTTCACATCCCAGCTGAGCTATTTGCCATAATACATCTAGTTGTTCCTGGACAAGATCTATGCGTTGATTAACCAGCATGAGACCTCCCTGTATCTTGACATTAGCTGAGGCCTGTTTATCCATGGTTGTGGTCACCGAGGCTGACAATGTGTTAATGGCATCAGTCGTCTGGACAGACAGAGCCAAGGCTGTCTGAACAAGGCCAAACCCAGTTCCTTGTTAGTGGTAAAAAAGCGGGGGAATACTTGAGCATTATACATCACCGGCATTGGGAGTGGAAATGTCGACATTATCCCCCAACGCTGCTCTCTCTTTGTTATTGTTGCCCTGGACATCACCAAGACGAGGGACATCAGTATTCCCTTGGTCAGTCTGGATTTTTCGGATGAGTCTTTCTGATATCCAAAATGGGTTGTCTTCATTCTGTGGAAAAACACAAACAGCTCCCCTGGATCTTATCAAAATAGGATCCGGTCCTTTCCATTTGTTACATAAAACATCTTTCCATTTAACCATCTCATTGGGCCTATCTGGCTCTGAACAATGACATTCAGCCGCAGTATGGCCATGAGCATCAAGATTTAAAAAATTGAGTGTAAAGAGTGCCATAGACACAGACACTCTTGGTACTCGGGGTAGAGCCTCGACTCCCCCTTTCTGTTTTAATAGATAGGATTTGAGGGTGCGATGCGCATGCTCAACAATACGCTGTCCTTGAGGGTTGTATGGAAGTCCAGTCAGGTGGGTCATGTCCATCTGACGGCAGAACTGCTGGAATTTTTGAGATGTATACGCTGGTCCACTATCAGTCTTAAGGAGTTTGGGTTTCCCCCAAGCACTCCATGCCCCAAGGCAATGTTGAATCACATGTGAGGCTTTTTCTCCGGTTAAAGGAGAAGCAAACATGATGCCAGAGCATGTGTCAATAGAGACATGTAAATATTGATTTCTCCCAAAGGAGGAAATATGCGTGACATCCATTTGCCAGACCTGTAATGGCCTGATGCCACGGGGGTTTACCCCTACATGAGGAGTAGATAAAATTTGACAACAATCTAAAGGCATTATTAAGTAATCAGAATCATTTCCAGTAGAACCAATCCCTCTGGCAGCTCGAGGAATATCAGAGGAAGGAAAACAGCCATGTAGGCTTGGAAAAATTATTAGTTGAGCTATTCTGTTCCCTTGTGATATAGAAAAGACAACTTGAGGACAAGAACAGAGAACCTGCAGTTCCCCTTTATAATCCTGATCTACAACTCCAGGGTGGACAATAAGACCTTGTAGGCTGCAAGAGCCTGCCTTTGTCTCCCAAGTCCTGGGATTAACGGCGTGTGCCACCACTGCTCGGCTCCTTCAAAGACCGGAAATGCCTGTTGCATTTTCCTTTGTTCCTCTCTGGGAATGAACAAGTCTGCTCATTGTCTCTCTTTCCATTGCCTCTCTGCGCAGGGCTGACGCATTACGCAGGGCGAGGGCTCCGCATAGGGCAGAGGTGCACTATGACCTTGAAGCTGACTGCCTGGAGGCCGAGCAGCATGCTGGCCTTCGCCAGCCGCTTTTGGCTTTTTCCTTAACTGATTAGCTATCATTTTATCTGGCTGGTACTTTTTTCTCTCATAACGAGCTGCTTCCTCCTCCAAGTCTGTTTCTTCAGAGAATTCTTCATCTGATTCAGAGCTACTAAGAGCTGGCTCCTTGAGCTCATCTAGTGATGGGTATAGGCTCCTTCTCCTAGAAACCTCTGCTGATTGATCTTTTTTCTTTTCTTTTTCCTTCTCCTTCCTTCCAATCTTTCCCCAGGTATTCTTCCCTGACATAAACGTTTCCTCGGGTTCAAGACCCGTGGAAAGGCCTATATACTTATTTTGTGCACCATGTTTCCTCTTTGCTTCTACTCTCTCTCCCCGCTTTACTTCTGATAGACTGCCTTGAGTTTCGTCCAGAATTATCCACCTTGCCTTAACCACTTGATAACATGGGAAAAGGAACAAAAAGGCTCCTAACACTGGAGAAAATTCAAGGCCAAACATACCTTGTAAAGCTGTTCCCCGCTTTACTTCTGATAGATTGTCTTGAATTTCGTTAGAAAGTTCAAGGCCAGACATACCTTGTAAAGCTGTTCCCCACTTTACTTCTGATAGACTGTCTTGAATTTCGTTAGAAAGTTCAAGGCCAAACCTACCTTGTAAAGCTGTAACGTGACCGTGACCCACAGTTCTGGTTCCAGAATGAGGGATCTTCCTTGCGCGGGTGATGGTAATTCCCGGGTGTCAGCACCACTTATTTTGAGCTTTTGTGTCCACCGGCAAGAACACGCTCAGGACAACTGGAATCTTCTGCGGCAAAAGCTTTATTGCTTACAACTTCAGGAGCAAGAGAGAGAATGGCAAAACCCCGTCCCTTTTAAGGAGAATTATCCTCTGCCTAGGACGTGTCACTCCCTGATTGGCTGCAGCCCATTGGCCGAGTTGTCGTCACAGGAAAGGCAGAGCACATAGAGTGGAGAACTACCCTTGGCACATGCGCAGATTATTTGTTTACCATTTAGAACACAAGGTGTCAGCGCCATCTTGTAATGGCGATTGTGAGTTCGGCTCCCCACAGTTTACCATTTTTTTCAGTTTGGACTAGTGAAGCTGCCTTGCTTCAAGCTTTTTAACTTTATGGCAAAAAGAATATCAGAGACTACATATTCTGACATAGAAAGATCAGTCTTATAATATAGTCATAATGATTTTTCTCTTTTCTCCATTGTGACCAGTTATTCTAACGCAATCTTAGACTGGTCTAGTAATAATTCCAATATTAGAGATTCATATTGAAGATAGCTAAAATTCTTAATTATCTAGAAAAGTTAATTTGGAGCTCAGACTCCAATTCCAGAGAATCTCTGGCCTTTCTGCTTATTCTCAAAGCCAGCTCCCCCACACTGGGAGCTCAAAGCCCGAGCTTGGTTGTTGCTAATTTGCAACTGAATGGAGTACCTGGAGTTCTTCAAAGAAATTTTATACTTTTACCTTTCATTGTCACACTTTTGTTTTACAATCAGGTCAGTTAATGCAGTTAAGACTCTCTGCAACAGATGTAAAACCTGGCCTCCAACAACGCAGGTGGCAGTTATTATTATTGTTCATCAAGAAGAATTCTAAATATATATTGTGGCTTTGGTCTGATTTGGGAATATGGTGTGCGATGAGGGCCTGACAGTCAGGGAAGGGCAACCAGATCACAGAGTCATACCAGTCTAAGACAGGGGTACATGCCAAAAGGCCGTGGTTGTTGATAAAACATCACAGTGCCATGTTTGTGTAAATTATTACATATCCTAGCTGCATGTAGTCCACTATGATGAAATTGGATGGTTCGGGAGGATCTGAGATCCCAAGACAGGCAGAGCTGCCAGCCACCATAATTCCAAGGCAGGACTTTAAAGCATAAATACATTTTATGCCTCAGTCCAGTTTTATTTAATATTATTTAAAGGGGGGGGGGATATTACCTCCTTCCAGCCTAGCAAGGCTGGCTGAGACCATCTGCCCCTGAGGCAGAGCCACCTGCTGTGTGGCTTCTCATCCCTCTCCTTTGATATGCCACTACCTGCCACCTGCCTGAGGCTGAATCAGTTCTCCAAGATCTTCCAGAGTTAATAAGGAACTGTGATTTTCCTGGGATCCTACTAAAAGGCTGATCTGACAACTTCAAAGGAACTTTGTGTGACTGGGAATGGGCCTCCCCTCTTCTTTATAAAGCATGTTTGCCTACATTAAAGTTGAGTCTTGATCAGAATTCAGTCTTGACTCCATTTCATTGTTTACCCGCCTAGATTCCCTCTTTTCTTTCAGTTTCAAAATGCATCCCAGGCTCAAACCCAGACATGAGAGCCACAAGCCCGCCCCAACAGTGGGAGACTTCAACACCCCACTGTCACTAATTGCCAGGTCATTGAATCAGAATCTAAACAAAGACACAGTCAAACTAAAAGAGGTTATGAAAGAAATGGATTTAACAGATGTCTACAGAACATTTCACCCTACAACAAAAGAATGCACTTCTCTGCACCTCATGGTACCTTCTGCAAATTGATCATACTCTAGGGCTAAAAACAAGCCTCAACCAATTCCAAAAGTTGATAATAATCCTATGCATCCTCTCAGATCATCATGGACTAAGGCTGCTCTTCAATAACAACAAAAGAGAAAGCCCACACATACATGGAAATTGAACAATTCTCTACTCTATTAAAACTTGGTCAGGGAAGAAATAAAGAAAGAATTTAAAGATCTGGAATTCAGTGAAGATGATAACACAACATAGCTTATGGTACACAATGAAATCAGTGCTAAGAGGAAACTTCATGGCACTAAGTGCCCTCCTAAAGAAATTGGAGAGATCCTACACTAGAAACAACCTCACACATGAGAACTCTAGAGGGTTAGAAGGCAGAAGATAGTCATAATCTTGGCCAAAACCAACAAAATAGAAACAAAGAAAACAATACAAAGAATCAGCAATACCAAAAGCTGGTTCTTTGAGTGAATCAACGAGATAGAAAAAAACCCCTACCAAAACTAAATAAAGGGACTAAAGGCAGTATCTGAATTAACAAAATCAGAAATGAAAAAGGAGACATAAGAACAGAAATAGAGGAAATTCGAAAAAAAAATCATCAGATCCTACTACAAAAGCCTGTACTCAACAAAACTAGAAAACTTAGATGAAATAGATAGATTTCTAGACAGATGTCATATGCCTAAGTTAAAGCAAGAGCAGGTAAACTTTCTAAATAGGCCCATATCCCCTAAGAAATCATTAAAAACCTCTCAACAAGAAAAGGCACAGGGCCAGAAGGCTTTATTGTAGAACTCTACTAGAACTTCAAAGAAGACCTAATAACAATATTCCTCAATCTATTCCATAAAATAGAAACAGAAGGAATACTACATAATTTATTCTATGAAGACACAATTTCTCTGATACCTAAACCACAAAAGGATTCAACAAAAACGAAAACTTAAGACCAGTTTTGATTATAAATATTGATGGAAAAATACTCAAAAAAAATTTTTTAAACAGAATACAAGCACATGTCAAAACCACCTTTCAACATCAAGTAGAGTTCATTTTAGAGATGCCAGGTTGGTTCAATATACAAAATTTCATTAATGTAATCTACTATATAAACAAATTCAAAGAAATAAATCACATGATCATCTCTTTAGATACTGAAAAGGATTTGACAAATACAATTACCCTTCACGTTAAACATATTGGAGAGATCAAGAATTCAAGTTACAAATCTAAATATAACAAAAGCACTTTAATACAAACCAACAGCCAATATCAATATACACATGGAGATAATTGAAGCAAACCTACTAAAATTGGGGCAAGGCAAGGACTTCCCATCTCCCCATATCTATTCAATATAGTATTTGAAGTTCAAACGAGGACATTAAGACACACACACACACACACACACACACACACACACAAAGATCAAGGGGATGAAAATTGCAAAGAAGAAGGAAATGTATCACTATTGGCAGATGATATGATAGTATACATAAGTGACCTCAATAATTCTTCCAGAGAATTTCTATAGCTAGTAAGCAACTTTAGTAAAGTGGCTGGATATAAAAGTAAGTCAAATAAATCATTAGCCTTCCTGTATACAAATGATAAACAAGCTGAAAAAGATATAAGGGCAACAACTCCCTTTACAATAGCCTCAAATAATATAAAATATCTTGGGCAAAATTCTAACCAAACAATTGAAAGTCCTGCATGACAATAACTTTAAGTCTCTGAAGAAAGAAAACGAAGAAGGTCTTAGAAAATTGAGAGATCTCTCATGCTCATGGACTGGCAGAATTAACATAGTAAAAATGGCCACACTACCAAAGGCGATCTACAGATTCAATGCAATCCCCATCAAAATCACAACAGAATTATCCAAAGACATACAGAGAGCATTTGTTAAATTAACCTGGAAAGAGAAAAAAACCCAGGATAGCAAAAAAAAAAAAAAAAAAAAAAAAAAAAAAAAAAAAAAAAAAAAAAAAAAATCCTAATGATAAAAGAATGGCCTGGGAAATCACCATCCTTTTTCAAGGGCCATATAATGTGACAAGCTAATAACTAGAAAGTGATCATCCTGAAATGGCCTGTTTCAGATTATTATTATAATCTGCAACAGGTACACCCTTATTAAGCAAGGCTGTATAGGACTCATTTTCAGAAACAATCCTGCTATTAATATGCTTTTCCTGTTATTATTAAAGGTATATAACAATTACTAAGTATAGCACACCACTTTAGAACAGATCTCCAGAGATCCACGATGATGTAATGTCCTGTAGTAATGTTTCATAAACACATTGATGACTTAAGTCTTAAGAAAGATTCTATAACTTTTTTTATTTTATCCCTGCCTCCTCCAACTTGCACAGAGGCGGAAGCTCAGGTAAGTTCAAGATTCGGCATCACCCGTGATTCACCGCCATGGCCGAGGAAGGCACAGCAGCTGGAGGTGTAATGGACGTCAAGACTGCTCTACAAGAGGTGCTGAAGACCGCCCTCATCCACGATGGCCTAGCATGTGGCATACGCGAAGCTGCCAAAGCCTTAGACAAGCGTCAAGCCCATCTGTGTGTGCTCGCATCCAACTGTGATGTATGCGAGCTTGTATGTCAAGCTGGTGGAGGCACTTTGTGCTGAGCATCAAATCAACCTGATAAAGGTTGATACAACAAGAAATTAGGGGAATGGGTAGGCCTCTGTAAAATCGATCGTGAGGGCAAACCACGGAAGGTGGTTGGTTGCAGTTGTGTAATGGTTAAGGACTATGGCAAAGAATCTCAGGCCAAGGATGTCATCGAGGAATACTTCAAGTGCAAGAAATAAATAAATTTTGGCTCATTAAAAAAAAAAAAGAAAGAAAGAAAGATTCTATAAGAATTCCTAAAATTATATCTGTGATTATTAAGCGCTTTTATAGTTGGACTGCTAGTAGGTCCTTTTCTTTCTTTTTTATTAGATATTTTCTTCATTTTAATTTCAAATGCTATCCCTAATGTCCCCTATACCCTCCTCCCTCCATGGTCCATAAAATACCCACTCCTGTTTCCTGTCCCTGGCATTCCCTTGTACTGAGGCATATGATCTTCACAAGACTAAGGTCCTCTTCTCCCATTAATGGCCTAAAAGGTCATCCTCTGCTACATATTCAACTAGAGACACAAGTTTTGGGGAGTACTGAGTATTTCATATTCTTGTTCCTCCTGTAGGGTTGCAGACCCCTTTACATTCTTGGGTACATTCTATAGCTCCATCATTGGGGGCCTTGTGTTCCATCCTATAGATGACTGTGATCATCCACTTCTGAATTTGACAGGAACTGACATAGCCTCATAAGAGACAGCTATAACAGGGTCCTGTCAGCAAACTCTTGCTGGAAGATATAATAATGTCAGTGTTTGGTGGTTGCTTATTGAATGGACGCCCTGGTATGGCAGTCTTTGGATGGTCCTTCCTTCTCTTTCAGCTCCAAACTTTGTCTCTGTAACTCCTTCCATGGGTATTTTGATCCCCATTCGAAGAAAGAACGAATTATCCACACTTTGATCTTCCTTCTTCTTGAGTTTCAAGTGTTTTGCAAATTGTATCTTGGGTATTAAAGTTTCTGGGCTAATATCCACTTATCAGTGAGAGCATATCATGTGAGTTCTTTTGTGATTGGGTTATCTCACCCAGGATGGTATCCTTCAGATACCATCCATTTGCCTAACAATTTCATTAATTCATTGTTTTTAATAGCTGAGTAGTATTCCATTGTGTAAATGCACCACATATTCTGTATCCATTCCTCTGTTGAGGGACATCAGGGTTCTTTCCAGCTTCTAGCTATTATAAATAAGGCTGTTATGAACACAGTGAAGCATGTGTCCTTATTACAAATTGGAACATCTACTGAGTATATGCCCAGGAGAGGTATTGTTGGATCTTCCTGTCCATGTCCAATTTTCTGAGGAACCGCCAGACTGATTTCCAGAGTGGTTGTACAAGCTTGCAATCCCACCAACAATGGAGGAGTGTTCCTCTTTCTCCACATCCTCACCAGCATCTGCTGTCACCTGAATTTTTGACCTTAGCCATTCTGACTGTTCTGAGGTAGAATCTCAGGGTTGTTTTGATTTGCATTTCCCTGATGATTAAGGATGTTGAACATTTTTTCAGGTGCTTCTCAGCAATTCAGTATTCCTCAGTTGAGAATTCTTTATTTAGCTCTGTACCCCATTTTTTACTAGGGTTATATGATTTTCTGGAGTCCAGTTTCTTGAGTTCTTTGTATATATTGGATATTTGTCCCCCATCTGATTTAGGATTGGTAAAAATCATTTCCCAATCTGTTGGTGGCCTTTTTGTCTTATTGACTAGTGTCTTTTGCCTTACAGAAGCTTTGCAATTTTATGAGGTCCCATTTGTTGATTCTCGATATTACAACACAAGCCATTGATATTCTGTTCAGGATTTTTTTATCCTAGTGCCCATATCTTCAAGGCTTTTCCCCACTGTCTCCTTTATAAGTTTCAGTGTCTTTGGTTTTATGTGGAATTCATCGAACCACTTAGAACTGAGATTTGTACAAGGAAATAAGAATGGATCAATTCACATTCTTCTGTATGATAACTGCCAGTTGTGTCAGCACCATTTGTTGAAAATGCTGTCTTTTTTCCCGTGGATGGTTTTAGTTCCTTTGTCAAAGATCAAGTGACCATAGGTGTGTGGGTTCCTTTCTGGATCTTTAATTCTATTCCATTGATCTACCTGTCTGTCACTGTACCAGTACCATGCAGTTTTTATCACAATTGCTCTGTAGTACAGCTTGAGGTTAGGCATGGTGATTCCACCATATGATCTTTTATTGTTGAGAATAGTTTTTGCTATCCTAGGTTTTTTGTTATTCCAGATTATCCCAAGCATTTGTCCCCGCCGGCAAGAACACACTCAGGACAACCAGAATCTTCTGCGGCAAAGCTTTTATTGCTTACTTATCAGGAGGGAAGACCACGAAACGGGAAAATGGCGCTGCTTATATAGCCCGCAGCCTGACGTTTCAGCACCTGATGTGGCCTGACAGCTCCTGATTCGTTGTTCACCCATCACCCCATTACTACGCCACGAGATGGGCAGTGACTAGGCGTGAGTTCACTCTTGCACTTGAGCATAAGGCTGTTTACTTGTTAGGTGCAGTGGAAGCCAGCACCATCTTATAATGGAGATTGCTCATGGTATGCACACGATTGCTCGCGGCACAGCTCTCCACATCTCCCCCTTTTTATTTTATTAAAATTTGAGGCTGGTCTAGGCCTCTGCAGTCATGTCCATCTGCTGTGGCTCCTGTCTTAGGTCATTCCTCAAATGTCACAGCCTTTCCTGTCATAGGGTAGCCATATCGCCACTGGGTCCCGTGTCTTAGGTTGGTCTGTGCATGAGGAAAGTTGCCCATCTCTGGATACCGCAGTACTGTGTGACAGTAACTGCTAAATGACCTAGGGCGAACTCTATAAAAGAGGCCCGCCACCAATGTCAACTAATTTTTGAGCATAGATAGCCAGATTTCAGGGGAGGCCCCTTGCTCGATGGCTGCAAGTGCTTGAGCAATCACAACCTTGTCATTTGTTTGTTGGGTTCTGAGCTTGCAAACTAAACAGAGCATAAAAACAAGTCCACAGAAGGTGGCAACACCAAATAAACCTACCCCCACCCATTCCTTAAAATAAGAAAAAGCAGATGAAATCCAGGAGGAGAGACCCTCTGTCAATGACAGGTCCACTCCTTTCGACTTGATCCTGAGAACAGCTGCTCTCAGGGTCTCAAGGGTCTCATCGAATCTTTCCTGGAAGATACAAAGAAATCTGCCTAGACAGATTAGCAAACATGTAAATATTGATTTTTCCCAAAGGAGGAAAAATGCGTGACATCCATTTGCCAGCTCAAAGAACGGGAGCTAATAGTGGAGCAGGACTGATAGCCTAGCCCTTGTAAAGTGTGTGATGACTGAGTTATGGGCCAGGTTTTTGGCCACCAGTGAGAAGAAATAATACTTTTGTCTGCTCCTGTATCTAAAATTCCCTTAAAATTTTCCCTTCTATAACTAACTCCAAGGATGGCCTGGCATCTAAAGGCATTATTAAGTAAGCAGAATCTTTTCCAGTAGAACCAATCCCTCTGGCAGCTTGAGGAATACCAGAGGAAGGAAATCAGCCATGTAGGCTTGGCAAAATTATTAGTTGAGCTATTCTGTCTTTTTGTAAAATAGAAAAGACACCTTGAGTGCCGGAACAGAGAACCTGAAGTTCCCCTTTATAATCCTGATCTCCAACTCCAGGGTGGACAATAAGACCTTGTAGGCTACAAGAGCCTGCCTTGTATATCTCTAATTGAACAACAGTCCTTAGCCCAATGATATCCTTTTCCACATTTAGTACACAATCCTGGTGCTGTCCTTTTTATAGGGGCTCTGCAGTCCTTTTTTAAATGTCCTGGTTTGCCACAACTAAAGCAAAGTTTGAGCTCAGTTGAATCCGAGCGCCTCCTCCCCTGCAGAATGGCTGCTGCCAATCCAGCATTAGTAAGCGGCCCTCCAAGCTCATGGCAAACCTTTAACCAGTCCTGTAACCCCTTACTCTTTCTAGGTGTAATTGCTGATCTGCATTCCTGCTTAGCTTGTTCATAAACCAATTGTTCAATTAAAGACATAGCTGCTTCTGGGTCTCCAAATATCCTCCCTGCTGCCTCTGTCATTCTGTCCACAAAGTCTGAGAAGGACTCCTGTGCACCTTGAGTAATCTTGGTCAAATGCCCACTTGCCTCTCCCTTCTTAGAGAGTGCCTTCCATGCCTTAACAGTGGCAGCTGAGATCTGAGCGTACTCTTCCTAATGATAATCTGTTTGGTTAGCAGTATGCTGTCCCTGACCTGTAAGTAATTCAAACGTCCACGTTCTTTGGTCCCCTTCCATGGTGGCATTGGCCCTTGCCTGCGTCTGGCAGGAGTCCTGCCACAAGGCTTTCCACTCAAGATTCATTCCCATACTGGGGGCTGCAGCTTTTACTACAGTCTGCCAATCACCAGGAGTCATAGAGTGATTCGCAAGCCTTTTGACTTGTGCTATAGTGAAATTTGCACTGACTCCATAATTGCAAACTGTTTCTGCGAGGTCCTTAATCTGTATATACTCTACCGGAGCGTGAACACGCCCTCCCTCAGCTCCTTCAAAAACTGGGAACGCTTGCTGCACTTTTCTCTGTTCCTCTTTTGGAATGAATGAATCTGAATGATACCTCTGCACATAAAGCTCTGAATGGTACCTCTTCAAATAGGGCTGAGATGCACTAGGACCCTGAAGCCAACAGTCTGGAGGTCGAGCAGCAAGCTGGCTTTCGCCAGCCACTTTTTGCCTTTTTCTAGACTGAGTAGCTCGCTTTTTATCTTGCTGGTGCCTTTCTCCCTTATAACGAACTGCTTCCTCCTCCAAGTCCCTTTCTTCAGAGGAGCTAAGTCCTTCTTCTGATTCTGAGCTACTAAGAGCTAGCCGCTTAAACTCATCTAGGGGCGGGTATAAGTTCCTTCTCCTAGAAACCTCCGCTGATTGATCTTTTTTTCTTTTCTTTTTCCTTCTCCTTCCTTCCAATCTCTCCCCAGGTATTCTTCCCTGACATTAACTTTTCCTCAGGTTCAAGACCCGTGGAAAGGCCTGTATGCTTAATTGGTGCACCATGTTTCCTCTTTGCTCCTACTCTCTCTCACCACTTTACCTCTGATAGACTGTCTTGAATTTCGTCCAGAATTCTCGGCCCTGCCTTAACCACTTGCTGACATGTGAAAAGAAACAAAAAGGTTTCTAACACTGGAGAAAGTTCAAGGCCAGACATACCTCGTAATGCTGTAATGTCCCACAGTTCTGGTTCTGCCTCGTGAACGAGGGATCTCCCTTGCGCCAGTGTGACGGTAGTTCCTGGGTTCCTCGGTGCCACTTATTGCGAGCTTTTGTCCCCGCCGGCAAGAACACACTCAGGAAAACCAGAATCTTCTGCAGCAAAGCTTTTATTGCTTACTTATCAGGAGGGAAGACCCCAAACCGGGAAAGTGGCGCTGCTTATATAGCCTGAAGCTTGACGTTTCAGCACCTGATGTGGTGTGACAGCTCCTGATTCGTTGATCATCCATCACCCCATTACTACGCCACGAGATGGGCAGTGACTAGGCATGAGTTCACTCTTGCACTTGTGCATAAGGCTTGTTTACTAGTTAGGAGTAGTGGAAGCTAGCACCATCTTATAATGGCAATTGCTCGCAGCAAGGCTCTCCACACCAGATGCATTTGCAAATTGCCATTTCTAACTTGGTGAAGAATTGAGTTGGAATTTCCATGGGGATTGCATTGAAGCTGTAGATTGCTTTCGTCAGGATAGCAAATTTTTGTCTATATTAATTCTGCCAATACATGAGCATGGGAGATCTTTCTTTCTTCTGAGATCTTCAATTTTTTTTCTTCAGAGACTTGAAGTTTGTATCATACAGATATTTCCCTTCCTTAGTTAGATTCACACCCAGATATTTTATATTATTTAGGACTACTGTGAAGGGTGCTGTCTCCCTAATTTCTTTCTCATCCTGTTTTTCTTTATGTAGAGAAAGGCCACTGATTTTTTTTTTTTGATTTAATTTTATATCCAGCTACTGCATAGAAGCTGTTTATCAGGTTTAGAAGTTCTCTGGTGGAATTTTTAGGGTCACTTATAGATATGATCATATCATCTCCAAATAGTGATGTTTTGACTTCTTGTTTTCCAATTTCTATCCCCTTGATCTACTTCTGTTTTCCAATTGCTCTGGCTACGATTTCAAGTGCTATATTGAATAGATAGGAAGAAAGTGGGCAGCCTTGTCTAGTCCCTGATTTTAGTGGGATTGGTTTTAGTTTCTCTCCATTTAGTTTGATGTTGACTACTAGTTTGCTATATATTGTTTTTACTATGTTTAAGTATGGGCCTTGAATTCCTGATTTTTCCATGACTTTTATTATGAATAGGTGTTGGATTTCGTCAAATGATTTCTCAGCATCTAAGGAGATGATCACGTGGTTTTTGTTTTTGAGTTTGCTTATATAGTGGATTACGTTGATGTGTTTCCTTATATTAAACCATCCCTGCATCCCTGGGATGAAGCCTACTTGATCATTATTGATGATCTTTGTGATATGTTCTTGGATTCGGTTTGCATGGACTTTATTGAATATTTTTGCATCTATATTCATAAGGGAAATTGGTCTGAAGTCCTCTATTTTCTTGGGACTTTATATGGTTTAGGTATCAGAGTAATTGTGGCTTCTATAGAATGAATTGAATAGAGTACCTTCTGTTTCTATTTTGTGAAATAGTTTGAGGACAGTTGGAATTAGTTCTTTTTTGAAGGTCTGATAGAACTCTGCACTAAACCCATGTGGGCGGTCCTGGGCATTATTTGGTTGGGAGACTATTAGTGACTGCTTCTATTTCTTTAGGGGATATGGGGCTGTTTAGATCTTTATTCTGATCTGGATTTAACTTTGGTACCTGATTTCTGTCTAGAAAATTGTACATTTTGTCCAAGTTTTCCAGTTTTGTTTAGTATAGCCTTTTGTAGTAGGATCTGATGATGCCTAGGATTTCCTCAGGTTCTGGTCTTATGTCTCCCTTTTCATTTCTGATTTTGTTAATTAGGATACTGTCCCTGTGCCCTCTGGTTCGTCTGGCTAAGGGTTTATCTATCTTGATAATATTTTCAAAGAACAGGTTCCTGGTTTGGTTGATACTTGAATAGTTCTTTTTGTGCCCACTTGGTTGATTCCAGCCCCGAGTTTGATTATTTCCTGCTATCTACTCCCCCTTGTAAATTTGCCTCCTTTTGTTCTAGAGCTTTTAGGTGTGCTGTCAAGCTCTTAGTGTGTGCTCTCTCTAGTTTCTTTTTGGTGGCACTCAGAGCTATTGGTTTTCTTTGTGGGACTACATTCATTGTGCCCCATAAGTTTGGGTATATTGTCCCTTCATTTTCATTAAACTCTAAAAAGTGTTTAATTTCTTCTTTATTTCTTCCTTGACCAAGTTATCATTGAGTAGAGTGTTTTTCAGCTTTCATGTAAATGTTGGCTTTCTATTATTTATTTTGTTATTGAAGATCAGCCTTCGTCCAATGTGATGTGATAGGGTGTATGGGATACTTTCAATATTTTTTTGAGTCCTGTTTTGTGACTGAATATATGGTCAATTTTGGAGAAGGTACCATGAGGTGCTGAGAAGATGTTATATCCTTTTGTTTTTGGGTAAAATGTTCTGTAGACATCTATTAAATCCATCTGTTTCATAACTTCTGTTATCTTCAATGTGTCTCTGTTTAGTTTCTATTTCCAGGATCTTTCTATTGATAAGAGTGGGTTGTTGAAGTCTCCCACTATTATGGTGTGCAGTGCAATGAGTGATTTGAGCTTTACTAAAATTTCTTTAATGAATGTGGATGCCTTTGCATTTGGAGCATAGATATTCAGAATTGAGGGTTCATCTTGGAAGATTTTACCTTCCATGAGCATTAACTGTCCCTGTTTGTCTTTTTTGATAACTTTGGGTTGGAAATTGATTTTATTCTATATTAGAATGGCTACTCCAGCTTATTTGTTCAGACCATTTGCTTGGAAAATTGTTTTCCAGCCTTTTACTCTGAGGTAGTATCTGGTTTTGTCCCTGAGGTAGGTTTCTTTTATGGAGCAAAATGTTGTGTATCGTTTATATAGCCAGTCTGTTAGTCTATGTGTTTTTATTGGTGAATTGATTCCAGATTAAGACAACTTCAGACCAACTTCTCTTATGAATATCAATGCAAAAATACTCAATAAAATTCTCCCCAAACTAAAAGGGCTATTAGGTTCTTTTCTGATAGTCAAAACTGCAATGAGAACTGCCAGTTTTCCAAGTGTCACTGGCTAATTGCTCTTAGATAGTAACTAGGCTTTCTCCTACTCAAAGCACATTCCAAGAGGTTGTATAACAATTAACCAAAGGTCATCAGAAGGGAACTAATGATTTATTATAGGTTCTAGGGTAGAAGATAAAATATTGATTGGATTTACCTATACAAAACTTCACTAATATCTTAGTTATGGTTTGATACCTTCAGTGAACCTGTTGATCTGAGACAGTTGATGAACTTTGTAACATGTGGTCAAGTATTCTGAAATACGTATAAGTGCTGAGGGCAAAGAGACGAGGAAAATCAAGAGAGAATTTTTTTTTTTTTTTTTTTTTTTTTTTTTGCCTTTCTCCACTTAGACTAATTTTTTTTCCTTTTCCCCACTTTGAAGAATTTTTCCCTTTCCCCACTTAGGATCTTTCTGCTTTTCCGGTTATATAACTTTCATATAAAATGTTTTATAACTTAGTAATAACTTCTATAATCACTTCTCTAAATTCCTTCTCTTTCTGTGACATCTGACTAGTAGGCCATCACTGCAAAGAGAGGCCCATTGGACTTGCAAACTTTATATGCCCCAGTACAGGGGAACACCAGGACCAAAACAGGTTAGTGGGTGGGTAGGGGATTGGGGGTGGGTGGGTATGGGGGACATTTGGGATAGCATTGAAAATGTAAACGAGGAAAATACCTAATTAAAAAAAATGTGTAGCCCAGACTGGCCTCGAACTCGTGATCCTCCTGCCTCTGCCTCCTTCAGCAAATCCTATCTGCGTCCACCACTACAGGCATAACAACAGATCCTGAAGAAATCCAAAACACCATCAGATCCTTCTACAAAAGGCTATACACAACAAAATTGGAAAACCTGGGCGAAATGGACAAATTTCTCGACAGATACCAGGTACCAAAGTTGAATCAGGATCAAGCTACTCAGCTATTAAGAAACAAAGACATCCTGAGCTTTTCAGGCAAATGGATGTAACTCGGAAATATCATTCTGAGTAAGGTAACTCAGAACCAAAAGGACATGCATGGTATATACTCATTAATAAGTGGATATTAGCCAAAAAAGTGTAGAATACCCACTATACATTCCGCAGAACTTAAAAAGGTTATCAAGCCACAAGGCCCAAGTGAGGATACCTCAATCCCACTTGGAAGGGAGAAGAAAGAAATCACAGGGTGGGGGTGGGGGTGGGGGTGGGGGGAAGGTCTCAAGTGGGGAAGAGGACCAGGAGTACTAGAGAAGAACATGATCAGGTATTGGGTAGAGAAAAACAAAAAACAAAAAAAAAACAAAAACTGAAGCCCTGAGGGCCAGCAGAAAGAATGAAAACAGGCAACCTATGGAGGTATGACATTGGGGGACCACCCAGAATGTACCAGAGCCCTGGGAGGTGAGAGACTCTCAGGACTCAAATGGAGGTACCTTAGATGAAATGCCCTACAGTGGGGAGTAGGAACTTGTAGATGGGGAGTAGGAACTTGTAGAATCCACATCCAGTAGAAAGATAAGGAAGGCATCAAGTGAGTGATGGGGTTGCCATCCAACGTCAAAAGCTCTGACCCAGAACTATTCCTGTCAAAAAGACCTTCAGGAAGAAAAACAGAGAAGAGCCTGATGGAAATGAGGTCCAGTGAAAGGATCAAGGTGGGGCCCAGCTTGGGGAAAGGCCCCAAGTCCTTACACTACTAGTGAGGCTATGGAATGCTCACAAAATGGGGCCTATCATGACTGTACTCCGAATGACCCAAAAAGCAGCTGGAAGAGTCAGGTGCAGATATTTACACCCAAACAATGGACAGAAGCTGCTGATCCCTCTGGTTCAATGAGGGAAAAGCTGAAAGAAGCTGAGGAGGAGGGCATCCCTGTATGAGGACAAACAGTCTCATTTAACCTCTGATCTCCAAGACCACTTTGACACTGCGCCACCAACCAGGCAGAATATACCAGCTGACATGATGCCCCAAACACATATACAGCATAGGACTGCCTGGTCTGGGTTTAGTCAAAGAAGATGTACCAAACCCTCAAGAGACTGGAGGCCATAGACAGTCTCTTGGGGAGGTCTGGTGAGGTTGGTGGTGAAGACAATTTTGTGGAATTGGTGGGCGGTGGTATGGGATGTGGAACAGTCTGAGGGTGGACCTGGAGGGGTATAACACCTGGAGTATGAAGAAAAGATTAAATAAATCAAAAAAGATAAATAAATAAATAAATAAATAAATAAATAAATAAATAAATTCTAAATGAAAACTGGCCTTTAAAGAAGGTTTCTTTCTTTTGAGTACATTCTCTCTCTCTATCTCTCTCTCTCTCTCTCTCTCTCTCTCTCTCTCTCTCTCTCTCTCTCTCTCTCTCTCTCTCTCTCCTCTTTCCTCTTCCTTCTCTTCCTATTTCTCATTTGCTGCTTTGCTCCAGAATATTTCTCAAAAGTCACCTATTATTCTACCTATGTTTAGAAGGGAGTGAGTCTCTGCCTCTTTAAGGTATCTAGGGGAGTTTTTTTCCTATTACAATTAAAATGAGAGTATTGGTCTGGAAATTACCCAATGCTTGTTTTGTAATGTGTGGAATTTTCCTGATACTTCCAGAGGAGTTCCTACTGATTGAAAATTTTGTGTCTGTGTATCAGAGGGAGAAAAATAAATGGAGAAAGAGAGGATAAGGTGGGAGTACTCATTGTTTTTTAATTGCTGAGAAATAATCTATGCATTAGACACACCAGTGCTTTGGTCATTTCCCAGATAAAACACGTGCTTTTAGCTAACAAAGATTACAAACAAATATATTAAAAATATGTAAGTATATTTTTGTGAGAATATGTTTTCCATTGATTTAATTATCAGAAATAATATTTTTCAGTCCTATACTTAATTTGTGTAGCCCCTAGATATGATTCCCTGAAATATGTGTACTTGGGCTTTTGAAATATATTGAGATAGCTATCCAGGCTCTATTCTAATCTATCAGAACAATGTATGTCAGTTATAATAAGTATATAATATCCCTAATATAATTACTGAATAATATATAGATATACCAAGGCATCAAACTTTAGCCCTTAGAGATGCCCAGACAAAGATAGCTGATAATAAATAGCTCTGAAAAGATAGTTAATAAAATTTATATTTGTCCACTTTTGTGAAGTAAAACCCCTCTGCACAGATATTTCTTTCATGATAGGGAATAGAGGTCCTAACTGTCACAGGAACAGATTTATATAGTTTGTCAAAGAATTCTTTACATGATTACAAAAGAGGTCGAATATACATGATATAGACTTTAGTTGAATTGAACTTTTATAAAGAGAACTTTGATAAAAAATAATATTTACTCTATGGGTGCTTTCAAAAAATAGAATGGTTTGCATGGAACAAGTTAGTATTGGAAGGATTAAAAGTTCCAAGCTATCCTTGGTTACATACTAAGTTTGGGCCAGCCTAGGCTATATGACAACCTGTCTGAAAATAGGAAATTACTGGAACCAGTAGTTTATTTTTATGAATCCTTTACTTTGGAGACTGAATCATGAGCAATATCAGACGTACAAGGACTATCAGTGCCAGAAAGTATAAACAGAATTTCCCAAACAAAAATAATTTAAGAGTTATACTTAGGGGCTTGATTATGTTGCCACGGAATAAAAGCACTTTGAGATGAGAGTGGTCAGTAATGAGGAGTGAGTATTGCTCTTGCACAGGACTCACGTTGGGTAGCTCGCAGTCACCTTCAGCTTGAGCTTCAGGAGGCCTCTAGCACCTGTGGGCATGTGCATTTACTTACATATGTATGTATGTACCAACACACACACACACACACACACACAAACTTAAATAATAGGGAAACGTACTTTGCATCTATCAGTTTAAAGGAAGTTTGATTTGAATGTACTTAAAAGAGGTGCCTCATAACCAAAGTATGAAATCTGCTAGTCTTCCACAAATTAGGTGACTCAGAGCCACTAGTCAAATAAATTACACCCTAGACATGGGCATCCATGAGGTCCACTGGATAAGTGTGGATAGAGATTGATGGTAGAGCTATTGGATTATGTAAGGGGAGGCTTAAATAAAACTGAGAGATTCACAGACTCATGTGATATAAGCTGGCTTTTGTTTGTGTGTTGGTATTATATAGTATTATAATCCTTACTTGCTTTCAAGACATATTTCATATAGTTCAGACTGTCCTTTATCTCACTTAATAGCTCAATATGACTATGAACCACTGATACTCCTGCTTTCACTTTCCAGAACAGCTAGGATTAAAGAGAGGTACCAGCATGCCCTACTTGATGCAGTTTTAGAGATCAAACCCAAGGCTTTATGCATGAGAATAAAGTACTCTACCAATTCTTCTTCTGCAGCTGCAAGCCTTCCTGTTAAGGACAAGTCCAAGACAACATTTCTTATCCTCAACACATCATGTCTATGGCTGTATTCATTAAAGCCCTCTGCTGTCTAATTTAATATGAACTTCACACAAGTCAGAGCCATTTGAGAATATTCAATTTCAATTGAGAAAATAACCCTATCAAACTTTTGCCTGAAAAAGGCTTTGTTGAATTTTATTAATTAATGATTGCTATGGAAGGATATCCCAGTTGGCAGTATCAGCTCTGGACTGTTGGTACTGGATGCTTAAAAAAAAAAAGTAGGCTGATCTACATAGGGAGGTTCTGAGTCCAAAACAAAACAAAAATTAAATCAATAACAAAAACAATAACAAAAACAAAGAAACACAAAACGGAAGGTTAATGAGATGCTAAGCAAATAAAGCACTTGCTAAGCAAGTGTGAGGCCTTCATTCCATTCTCAGAACATACATGAATGTAAAGAGGGAACTGCATTCAGCAAAGTGATGCTCTGACTTCCCCATGTGCTCTAGATCACATATGCTACCACATAATAATAATAGTAATAATAATAATAATAATAATAATAATAATAATAATAATAATAATAATAAATAATGTGTTTTTAAAATGAAAAGAAAATTTTATTCAGTCATATTATATTAGGCTTATTAAAAAAAAAAAAACTAGCACCAAGGAAGAGAAAATGGAGTAGTATTGATAGTTTGAGGCAAGCATGAACTACATTAAGAAGGTTAGCACCTTATAACTTTCTGTAGGTATCCTGGCCAAAACAAGGTACATGAAAGTTTATTTTACACACAAATTCAGACTATAGTCCATCACTGTTGGGGCATCAGTGCAACAGGAAGTAGCAGAAACTTGACACAAGTCAAGAGTAGAGATCAAGGAATTGATGTGTGTATGCTTACTAGAGCTTAATTTGCTTTCTTTATTCTCATACACTCCAGAATCCCCATCGTAGATAACGTTGCCACAACAAGGGAAGTTCTTCCCGTATAAATTAAAAGTAATCAAGATGCAGGCCCACAACCATGCTCACAGACTAAGTAGTATAGACAATCCTTCATTCAGATTTCCCTCCCAGGCCATTCTATATTGTGTTAAGTATATAACATTAACCATCACAGCTTCATTCATTGTTAACCTGTCACATAGACACATCACATTATGTTTTAGACATAACCTACCAACCCTTATTTCCAAAGTTCTCTGTGTGTTTAATAATGCAAAATACAGTCCAACTTTAAAAGTCCTCATAGTCTTTAAAAACTTTACCACATCAAAAAATGTATTGTGATATCCTGTAGAAAATTATGTTATTGCTATGCATGATAGAATAATGTAAGAATTCTTATCCCAAAATAAAAATAAGTATCTAGGAATAGCAAGTGATGATTATACAAAAAGCCAAAATCAAGCAGAGAAATGAAATCCTCCAGTTCTGGTGCTTTTCATGGAGAAATCAGCTTTGGTGTCCCAATCCCTCTACATATGCTATCTTCAGCACACACAGATTTTCTCAGCATTTAAACTGATTCCATTTCTCACCTCCAGATGTCCTTGTCCAGACATTAGATCATGTCCCATCATCCTGGCATTTCTAATACTCTGGAATCTCTACAGTAGCTTAAACTTTACCTTCATAACTTCATGCAACAGCCTCTTGGGGCTTCTTTGCCAGGATTCAAACTCTGTCACACAGCTCTTGGCCTCAGCTGTTCTTAAAGACTCTCTTAGTATTTCATCTTTCATATATTAAATTTAGAAAAATGTAGACATTGCCACCAAATTTCATGACTAGCCCAAGAGGTAACCTAGTTTTACTGGACCATAGCTGTATCATCTTCTCTGTGCTGACCATTAGGAAATACAATCCTATGGGCAGGTCATCTTTGTTTTAAATGGTACCAATCTCTTATATTGACAGCTGCTTTATTGTCAGTATTCTGCTTTTCCTAAACTTGAAGCTTTCCTAGCTACCTTTTCTTCACAAACTAAATTAACTAATTTTCTTTAAATCCAAGCTCCGTCTCAGGTCCACCAGATAGATACAGGCAGAGTAAGCCAGATTCTTGGCCAAAATATCATAGAAGTAAACCTTAGCCTTATTCTGGGTAAGAGTCTATTTTCCCTTGAAATATCTTGAGCTGGTTCCCAATGTCTGCATTTCTCTCAACATTCCTATCTTTCAAACTCACATTATGACAATCTGTAACATTTCTTTAAAAGCATTCAATGGCTTTTCTACCAAAAAGTGCCAAATTCTTCCACATCCTTAGCACAAAAGAGTAACAAAAGCCTCATAGCCACATAGTCAGCTTTAATGCTTTACGTCATTCTTCTCTGATTGTGAGTATGGATATAATATGACTACAGTAATTTCCCTACTTTAACCCTTTTAACTTTTTTAGGTTTGAAGTTGGTCCATAGAGTTGTGAGTTTGTAACATTCTCTTAAAACATTTTAAATATTTTTCACACAAAATGAAGATGTTTTATTTCCATTTTTAATTTTATTACATTTAATTAAAATATAATTACATCTCTCCCCCTTTTACCTTTAATCCCTCCAGTCTCTTCCATGTTACCACTCACTCTCAAATTCGAGTATTTTTTTCTTGGATTATTATTGTTTTGCACACACACACATACACAATGCTTAATCCAGGTTTATGATTTGTATTTATGTGGTTTCAGGACTGATGACTTTATATTGGTCAATCACAGGGCTTAGAGAGATCAATGTTCCTTTTCTCACTAGTCATTATCTACCTGTAGTACTTTTGCTGTGGTTGGGAACACTGAAATTTTTCTCCTTCCACATTAAAATGTTTATTGATACTTTTATTATTCATGATTTGGTTAAGCAGGCATTACTAGGAGAGGTGGTTTCATGGCAGAAGTCCTGAAATTCTGACTCATACTGGATGCAGTTGTGCTATTATATCAATTGAGGCTAGGCTACGCATGATATATTGATCTTTGCATTATGCCCAGGGTGGATTTCTGTAACAGGTTCCATTTATGGTAAAGAGAAATTTCTTAGATGAGGGTGAAAAGTACACTTCTAATACAATACTGGATTTTCTTCCTGTTGTGTGGACCCTGTGTTCAATTAGATAGCTGCTTAAAATCTTTTAATCTAGATTTATTTAGCTATAATTTAACATATAATAGTCCCAGTTACCAGATCTATACTTTTTCACTAAGTATGTTATCTTTTGTAATCATATCTAAAGTTAATGTATCTAAAAAGTTTGACCATGTTTCATCAGCACTAGTATCATTGGCAAATGTAAAACATACAGAGTTCCCAAAGCTTTTTAATCATTCCCAATTCTAAGGTATACTAATTTTAGTTTTAAATACCTCTCCTGGGCATATATCCAGAAGATGCCCCAACTGGTAAGAAGGACACATGCTCCACTATGTTCATAGCAGCCTTATTTATAATAGCCAGAACCTGGAAAGAACTCTGATGCCCCTCAACAGAGGAATGGATACAGAAAATGTGGTACATCTACACAATGGAGTACTACTCAGCTATATAAAGAATGAATTTATGAAATTCCTAACCAAATGGATGGACCTGGAGGGCATCATCCTGAGTGAGGTAACACATTCACAAAGGAACTCACACAATATGTACTCACTGATAAGTGGACATTAGCCCCAAACCAAGGATACCCAAGATATAATATACAATTTCTAAACACATGAAACTCAAGAAGAATGAATACTGAAGTGTGGACACTATGCCCCTCCTTAGAATTGGGAACAAAACACCCATGGAAGGAGTTACAGAGACAAAGTTTGGAGCTGAGATGAAAGGATGGACCATGTAGAGACTGCCATATCCAGGTATCCACCCCATAATCAGCATCCAAACGCTGACACCATTGCATACACTAGCAAGATTTTTATTGAAAGGACCCAGATGTAGCTGCCTCTTGTGAGACTATGCCGGGGCCTAGCAAACAAAGAAGTGGATGCTCACAGTCAGCTAATGGATGGATCACAGGGCTCCCAATGGAGGAGCTAGAGAAAGTAGCCAAGAAGCTAAAGGGATCTGCAACCCTACAGGTGGAACAACATTATGAACCAACCAGTACCCTGGAGCTCTTGACTCTAGCTGCATATGTATCAAAAGATGGCCTAGTCGGCCATCACTGGAAAGAGAGGCCCATTGGACACGCAAACTTTATATGCCCCAGTACAGGGGAACGCCAGGGCAAAAAAGGAGTGGGTGGGTAGGGGAGTGGGGGTGGGTGGGTATGGGGGACTTTTGGTATAGCATTGGAAATGTAAATGAGCTAAATACCTAATAAAAATTGGAAAAAAAAGAAATGCTTTCATTGTGTCCCATAGGTTTGGGTATGTTGTGGCTTCATTTTCATTAAACTCTAAAAAGTCTTTAATTTCTTTCTTTATTCCTTCCTTGACCAAGGTATCATTGAGAAGAGTGTTGTTCAGTTTCCACGTGAATGTTGGCTTTCTATTATTTATGTTGTTATTGAAGATTAGTCTTAGGCCATGGTGGTCTGATAGGATACATGGGACAATTTCAATATTTTTGTATCTGTTGAGGCCTGATTTGTGACCAATTATATGGTCAATTTTGGAGAAGGTCCCGTGAGGTGCTGAGAAGAAGGTATATCCTTTTGTTTTAGGATAAAATGTTCTGTAGATATCTGTTAAGACCATTTGTTTCATAACTTCTGTTAGTTTCACTGTGTCCCTGTTTAGTTTCTGTTTCCACGATCTGTCCATTGTTGAAAGTGGTGTGTTGAAGTCTCCCACTATTATTGTGTGAGGTGCAATGTTTGCTTTGAGCTTTACTAAAGTGTCTTTAATGAATGTGGCTGCCCTTGCATTTGAAGTGTAGATATTCAGAATTGAGAGTTCGTCTTGGAGGATTTTAACTTTGATGAGTATGAAGTGTCCCTCCTTGTCTTTTTTGATAACTTTGGGTTGGAAGTCAATTTTATCCAATATTAGAATGGCTACTCCAGCTTGTTTCTTCAGACCATTTGCTTGGAAAATTGTTTTCCAGCCTTTCACTCTGAGGTAGTGTCTGTCTTTTTCCCTGAGATGGGTTTCCTGTAAGCAGCAGAATGTTGGGTCCTGTTTGTGTAGAAAGTCTGTTAGTCTATGTCTTTTTATTGGGGAATTGAGTCCATTGATATTAAGAGATATTAAGGAAAAGTAATTTTTGCTTCCTTTTATTTTTGTTGTTAGAGTTGGCACTCTGTTCTTGTGGCTGTCTTCTTTTTGTTTTGTTGAGGGATTACTTTCTTGCTTGTTCTAGGGTGTGATTTCCGTCCTTGTATTGCTTCTTTTCTGTTATTATCCTTTGAAGGGCTGGATTCGTGGAAAGATATTGTGTGAATTTGTTTTTTTTGTGGAATACTTTGGTTTCTCCATCTATGGTAATTGAGAGTTTGGCCGGGTATAGTAGCCTGGGCTGGCATTTTTGTTCTCTTAGTATCTGTATAACATCTGTCCAGGCTCTTATGGCTTTCATAGTCTCTGGTGAAAAGTCTGGTGTAATTCTGATAGGCCTTCCTTTATATGTTACTTGACCTTTCTCCCTTACTGTTTTTAATATTCTCTCTTTATTTAGTGCATTTGTTGTTCTGATTATTATGTGTTGGGAGGAATTTCTTTTCTGGTCCAGTATATTTGGAGTTCTGTAGGCTTCTTGTATGATCATGGGCATCTCTTTCTTTATGTTTGGGAAGTTTTCTTCTATTATTTTGTTGAAGATATTAGCTGGCCCTTTAAGTTGAATATCTTCATTCTCATCAATTCCTATTATCCGTAGGTTTGGTCTTCTCATTGTGTCCTGGATTTCCTGGATGTTTTGAGTTAGGATCCTTTTGCATTTTGTATTTTCTTTGACTGTTGTGTCGATGTTCTCTATGGAATCTTCTGCACCTGAGATTCTTTCATTTCTTGTATTCTGTTGCTGATGCTTGCATCTATGGTTCCAGATCTCTTTCCTAGGGTTTCTATCTCCAGTGTTGCCTCGCTTTGGGTTTTCTTTATTGTGTCTACTTCCCGTTTTAGTTCTAGTATGGTTTCGTTCATTTCCATCACCTGTTTGGATGTGTTTTCCTGTTTTTCTTTAAGGACTTCTACCTGTTTGGTTGTGTTTTCCTGCTTTTCTTTAAGGGCCTGTAACTCTTTAGCAGTGCTCTCCTGTAATTCTTTAAGTGACTTATGAAAGTCCTTCTTGATGTCCTCTATCATCATCATGAGAATTGTTTTTACATCTGGGTCTAGATTTTCGGTTGTGTTGGGGTGCCCAGGACTAGGTGGGATGGGAGTGCTGCGTTCTGATGATGTTGAGTGGTCTTGATTTCTGTTAGTAGGATTCTTACATTTGCTTTTCGCCATCTGGTAATCTCTGAAGCTAGCTGTTATAGTTGTCTCTGTTAAGAGCTTGTTCTTCAGGTGACTCTGTTAGCCTCTATAAGCAGACCTGGGAGGGTAGTTCTCTCCTTATTTTCAGTGGGCAGAGTATTCTCTGCAGGCAAGCTCTCTTCTTGCAGGGAAGGTACCCAGATATCTGGTGTTCGTACTGGACTCCTGGCAGAAGTTGTGTTCCACTCACTAGAGGACTTAGGATCCCGTGTGGAATCCTGTGTGGGCCCTTGCGGGTGTCAGGTGACTCTGCTGGCAAGGTACCCTGGTGCTCGAGTGGAATGGAAGGGTCTTGTGCCCCAGGTCAGGCCCGGGTAGTCTGCTTCCCTATTTACCAAAGTCTCAGGTTCTGCGCAATTGGATTGGGGCAGGTGCTATGTTCCACTCACCAGAGGTCTTAGGATCCCGTGGGGAATCCTGTGTGGGCCCTTGGGGGTGTCAGGCGACTCTGCTGGCAAGGTACCCCGGGGCTCGAGTGGAGCAGAAGGGGCTTGTGCCCCAGGTCAGGCCCAGGTAGTCAGCTTCCCTATTTACCGCAGTCTCAGGTTCCCCACGATTGTATTGGGGCAGGCTCTGTGTTCCACTCATCAGAGGTCTTAGGATCCCGTGGGGAATCCTGTGTGGGCCCTTGCGGGTGTCAGGCGACTCCGCCGGCAAGGTACCCCGGGGCTCGAGTCGGATTAACAACTTTTGGATTAGAATGGCTAGAAGATAAATACGAAAAGCAAATTAAAATTAAGTTAACTATTGGGTAAGCAAGCCTAATTAATATGCTTTTTTGGCAAAACCAGAAACTAATATAGAGAAAACCATCAAAGTTTCAACTTTGAGGTCAAAAGAGCTTTGAAACAAAAACCTTTTTAAAAGTAGGGATGTGAAAATTTTAATTTCTCATTTGTTTAGTGTTGCATGAGACTGTTGAAAAGATAGTGACAATGGGATAGAAGTCAACATAAGATTCAAAGTCACACAAAACATTAAAATAGACAGCATTTGCTGAATAAAAGTGTAATTTTAAAACTTAGTGAAATATTTATTAGTAAAATACTATTTGAAAGCATGTGGCAATGATAGCAGTCTAAAGCCCACACTAAAACCTTAGCTTATCTTTGGAGTTATTAATAGTATGCCAAAATTGTCATGTCTTCCTTTGAGACACGGATGCATTTGATGAAATCATATTCTCTCTAAACTTTTCATGACATCATCACTGCTGACAAGTATGAAGAAAGCAATGACTTGACTAGTTATTGGTGTTGCAGTAAGTTTGTATTTTATTTTATTTACATTCCAAATATCCCACCTCCTGATCCCACCTCCTACAGTTCTTCAACCCATTCTTCTTCCCCATTTCCTCTGAGAGGGTGTTCCACAAGCCACCCACCCCATCTCACCTCAACATATCTCACACCAGCATCCCTGATGCATCAAGTCTCTCCAGAATTCGGTCTATCCTTTCCAACTGGGCTGGAAAAGGCAGTACTCTGCTACATATGTGCCAGGGGCCATGGACTAGCCCAAGTATGCTCTTTGGCTGGTGGCTTAGTCTCTCAGATCTTCCAGGGAGTTTGGGTTAATCGATACTCTTGGTAATCCTATGGGGTTGTCATCTTCTTCAGTTCCTTCAAACTTTTCCCTAACTCTTCTGTATGCGTCCAAAGATTAGCTGTAATTATCTGCATCTGTTTCAGTCAGTTGCTGTTAGAGACACTAGGGGCCCTGTCTATCAATTGGAGGTGGTCTTTCCAGGTTCCATCTCCCCACTGTTGGGTATTTCGGCTAAGATCACCACCGAGTTCTGGGAGCCTCTCACATCCCAGGTCTCTGGGACTTTCTAGAGTTCCTAAGAGCTCCCCACCACCAGATTACACGCCTGGTACCTGGATCAGACACCCTGAAACTGGAATCATAGATGATTTCAACTTACAAAGAATGTGTAGAGAATCGAATGTTTTCTCTGGAAGAGTACTGGCTATCACTCCTCACCACTGAGCAATCTCTCCAATTCAAGAATAGTATTTCTTTAAGGCAAGATGTCTTTTCTAGAAGTTCTTAAATTGGAAATTATAGATAAAACTATTTTGTAACATGATGTTAAATGTCTGAGAATATGTTTCCATGTGTACCTTAAAATACTAGATTAATTTAAAATGTTAATTGTCACTAAACAACATTAATAACTATTTTTCATTCCATTTTTCATGCAGGTTATTGAAGACTAAATAAATAGACTGATGTTATGCCGGGCATGGTTGTGCACGCCTTTAATCCCAGCACTCGGGAGGCAGAGGTAGGTGGATTTCTGAGTTCGAGGCCAGCCAGGTCTACAAAGTGAGTTCTAGGACAGCTGGGGCGCCAGGGCTATACAGAGAAATTCTATCTCACAAAACCAAAAAAAAAAACAAACAAAAAAAAAAACAAACAAAAAAAAAAAAACAAAAAAAAAAAAAACAAAAAAAAAAAACCAAAAAAATAAAATAAAATAAAAATAAAATAAAGAAGTCTGATTTTATTGAATTGATGCATTTAAAATTAATGCAAAATATAACATACGATTATCCCCACAATGAAGATATCCATAAGATATCTTAGGTGATAAAATGTTTTAGCAGTGAACTATATTTTAACAGAGAGATCATTGAGAAGCCCTTAACTTGTGTCCTTTATTATCCAAAATAGGGTATATTATGTGTATGTTTGTATATATGTATGTATGTATGCATTGTATGTGTGTGTCATTCTGTGAGTATATTTGAACTTTGTGAGGGTGCGAAAAGAAAGCGTTATGAATCAAGCAGTCCAGGAAGCAGGGGGGTGTCTCCTCTGGAGTTATACATCCCAGGATTTGGCTATATTTGAAGCCAGCAAACTCTAACAATAGTCTTGCTAATATCCCCTTCTAAATTTGAGTCATATTTCTATACCCAGTGCCTAAATTGTTGCTGTATGAACAATATGGATGCTGTATATTCAAACTCTGCCCTTGTAATTCAATAACAATCTCAGTTAACTACTAAGACATCCTTTTAGATACTGTTTTGTGAACACAGACAAATAATAAAATTCTTCTAGTTTTTGAGCTTTATGATAGCTATGAATTTCAACAAGATATCATAAGGACCTATTAATAATTAGGGGTTTGGCAAAGGTAAGTGCTTGATCATGGACCATTTTCCCCTTTGGTTAATGCCTCACATGTTGAATTATACCATATCAGAATATACATGAATATTTGTCTTAAGGATTACACAGAATAAAAAAATAAACAGAATAGGAAAGTGAATGGAAGATAGGTTTGAAATTACTAATTAATTTACAAAATTATTTTTAAGATGGAATTTAAAGTGAGAGATAGTAATGGTTAGTGAAGTTGTTCAAAAACGAAAATTTTGTAGAGAAAATAATTTTCTACTCCAGACCTATAGACTAGTGTGTTCCAAAAAGGGAAAATAACTGGTATTGGTAAGACATAATTTTTATTTGCAGTATTCACTAGGCTAATGCAGAAAAATCATACTTTCCAAGGAAATTTGAGCTATGTAGTAAGATCCTATGGCTTAATAAGTATTCTATTAATACAACAAGATACCATCACCAGGAAAATATTGTAAAATGAAACCATTTAATCATGACTTGCTTAGAGTTTCAGAGATTTAGTTCATTCTTACTGTGGTGGGAGTGCAGTAGCATGTAGGCAGACATGTTAATTGAGCAGTAGAAAGAGAATCTTCAGGTAGAAAGAAGAGAGAAACTCTGGTCTTGTAATAGACATTTTGAAATATCAAAATAATACCCAGTGTCAATACTTCCAAAAATGTTATACCAATTTCAACAAGGTCATACTTATCCCGACAAGGCCGTACCTGCTAACTCTTTCAAATAATGTTACTCAGTATTTATTCAAATATATGAACCTTATGGGGGGCCATCCTTATTCACACTATTTCTAAATACTTTTTTAATTGGACACTTTACTTATTTGCATTTCAAATGTTATCTCCATTCCATGTTTTCCATCTACAATCCCTATATCCCATCCCCCCTTACCATGATTCTATGAGGGTGCTCTCCCAACCACCTACCCACTCCTGCCTCACCGCTCTAGAATTAGGCAAAGAGTGTGGAATACCCACGATACAACTCACGAACTACATGAACTTCAAGAGGAAGTAAGACCAAGGAGTGGATGCTTCCGTCCTACTTAAAAGGGGGAACAAAATAATCAAGGGATGTAGATGATGGGAGGGAATTGTGAAGAAGAGAAGAAAGGGAGGGGAAAAAGAGGGGAAGAATCTGGTATGGGAGAAGACAGGAGAAATGTTCAGAGGGTCAGGACATTGAACAGAGGTGTATAGTAAATGGGGTATGAGGAATTGGTGGTAAAAAACAGAAAGTCCTAGATGCCAAGAAAGCAAGAGCTTCCCAGGACTCCAGAAGGATGGCATTAGCTGAAATACTCCCATAAAGGGGAAGGAAAAACCTGTCAAGACTATATTTTTTAAAGAGAGAAAATAAAGTATTTTCTCCCTCCCTATTTCTCTGTCTCTGTCTCTGTCTCTGGCTGTCTGTCTGTCTGTCTCTGTCTCTGTCTCTGTCTCTCCCTCTCCTTTCCTTCATCTCTCCCTCCATCCTTCCCACTTGGTTGTGTGGTGTGTTCTTGTGGTGGTGATGGTGTGTTTGTGTGTGTATGTGTGTGTTTGTGTGTGTATGTGTGCATGTGAACACACACATGCCTGTGAAGAAATGCCATGGAGTGCATGTATAGGTCAGATGACATCAGAAGTCACTTTTATTTCTCTACAATGTAGGACATAAGAGTCAAACTCAGGCTGTCAGGGTTGGCAGGAAACACTTTACCAGTTGAACCATCTCTACTGCCCATAACATAAAGGTCTATATCTAGTTTTGTTTAGTCTATATATAGTTTAGCTGACTATGGATTTACTTTCTTGGTGTACCCTTGCATAAAGACATTCTTCATATTTCTTGAGTAATTGAAAGAAGGAAAGAAGGAAGGAAGGAAGGAAGGAAGGAAGAATAAAATTATAATTTAGAAGTTGTATGTATTTTAAAGGATGTGATATTTGAATAAGAATTGTCCCACATAGGTTCAGATATATGAACTATTGGCTCCCCTATAGTCTGAGATATAAGAACTCTTGGCTTCCCCAAAGCCTCAGACACATTAGTATCCCAGGTGGTGCTGTTTGAGAAGATTATGGAACTTGTATGTCTTAAAGCCTTGCTGGAGGAAGTATGTAAATAGAGACAGGCTTTGAGAGTTTATTACATCTCCCCACATCCAGTTCCCTCTCTGTTTTCTGTATGTGGTTGGAGATGTCATCTCTCACCTTTCTGCTATCCCTGCCCACTGCCTCTCCTGCCATTGTGAACTATCCCTCAATATTAAGCAAAGGAATAAAAAAATAATAAAATAAAATAAAATTCCTATCTTCCATAAATCACTTCATGTCATAGTATTTTATCACAACAAGGTAAAAACTAAAATTTAAGACTTCCTTGGAATGTAAGCTGCTGTACATTAAGTTAAAATAATGAAGTCATTAGGCAAACCAATGAAATTACTGAAAAAGGACTACTGAAATCCCCATAATTTTATACTTTAGCAAGTAGTATAGTAGTGATGTTACTTTCAGAAATATAGTATGGTTATATAAAGTATTACTATTAAAGGAAAAATAGATAAATGGCATATGAGAACTCTATCCTGACAATGTTTCTGCATATATAAAATTAATCTAAAACAAAAATTGAAGATTAAATAATTAAGCTTGAGATACTCCTTCCTTTTATGAATACTCAGTAGGGACATATAATTTAGGAGAAATAACAGATGTTTCAAACCTTTGTTTCATAAGGTTTCTGCTACTCTGAAAATGTTTATGCAAATTGAAACGCCCAAAATAAAAATCAGTAAAGAAAATTTTATTTGAACATTGACATTCTTATTATGAACCACACAAATATAAAGAAATTAAAATTGTAACATAAATATTTATCTTGCTAACATTTTCAATATTGAGTAATGAAGTGTTTGTGCATATTTTACTGTCTTGAAACAGAATCTCAACAATTATCTTAGGCTGTTTTTTTAACTCAAAGTTTTCCTGTTTAACCTTCCAAGTATGGCTGTAGCTATGAGTATTAACTACCACACCAGCAACAATTATTTTAGATATTTACAAGAAAACTATTAGCTGGGATATAGGTATCTGCACCGTAGATTTTCAAAACATATAGCTTACTATAACTCTTCAAAATATAATATCAGTTAACTCACAAAATATCATGTTTACATGATATTAGTTCAATTTTAGGGTAGAAACCTAGATGTCAGAAAAGTTAGTATTTTTTTTTTTATATTACAAAGATAGTTATATACCCTTGAGTATGTTAGACTTTTTCCCTTTAACATAGAAATCAATAATGGTTTGAAAAGTTGGTACTCTTTTTCAAACTTTTTGTTTGATCTTCCTCAGTTTTAAATCATGCACCTTAGTCCCACTTATCTCCTCATCACCTTGTATCCAGCTTCCACCATTGTAACCACCCCAACAGAATAAGAATCTCATTTTGGACAATATGAACTAACCAGTACCCCGGAGCTCTTGTCTCTAGCTGCATATGTATCAAAAGATGGCCTAGTCGGCCATCACTGCAAAGAGAGGCCCATTGGACTTGCAAACTTTATATGCCCCAGTACAGGGGAACCCCAGGGCCAAAAGGGGGGAGTGGGTGGGTAGGAGATTGGGAGGGTGGGTATGGGGGACTTTTGGGATAGCATTGAATATGTAAACGAGGAAAATACCTAATTTTTTTTTTTAAAAAAAGAAGCTCACTGTGGAATTTGTAGTGTCACAGTGTATGGCCCATAGTGTGCCCTTTTATCTACACTTCTTTGTTTCCAAGTTGTTCATCTATAGAGTCTTAAGAGGTCTCTGCCTTCTACTATATTATCAGTACTAAAGCATAACTGTAACTCCTCTCAGATATCCTGTTGTTGCCCTTTGTCATGGAGATCCTGTAGTATGGAATCTGTAGGGTGGCCATTTTAATCTACTTCAGCAGTTCACCAATGGCTGTCAATGTTGTGGTGGGGCAATTCACAGCCCAGGATCTGGGCCTGAGAGTTATGTGGATAATCAGACCACCAGCTCTGCCACACTACCGCCATCTGGGAGAGCTTTCCTGCCCTTCCCAAGCTTCCCTTTCCAAAGCTGCAGCCAACAAGGGGTAGAAACAACTTTCCTGCTACCATACCCTCAGGGTTGTCTCATTGGTGCCTCTGCCATCAAAGACAGCTTTACTGTGCTGCCCAGACAAGGTAGAGGGGTCATCCTCCTAAGTGCTACAGCAGGTAAGGGATGGAGCCAGGTCTCTAGCTCTCACTCCCTCTGAGCATGCTCACCAGTAATCCACCAAACCAGGGCCAGCTCCCTCCCTGCTGCTCAGATGAGGTGCATGGCCTACTCTCCCAAGTGCTGCAAGAGGTGATTGGGGCATCTTTCCTGGGCTCATGACCCCATCAGGGACAGCTCTCCTGCCAAGGGTGGTGAGGGCAAAAGGGAGGGAAGGGGTCTCTCCTTTGTCCAAACCACTGCACAGCAAACAAGAGGTAGGACCAGGTTTCCCATGTCCATGCACTCTAGGCACATGATCAGAAAGCCCCAAATCTAGGGCCAGCACTACTCTGCTGCTCAGTCAAGGAAGCCTGTCACTAGAGGCAGGTTTTGAGATCATATATGCTCGTATCTAGCCAGTGTTTAGACAGCTCATTTTTGCTGCCTGTGGATGAAGATTTAGAGGTCTTGGCTTCATCTCCAGCTCTAACAAAAGATCTTCCTGAACACTAACATGCTCCTCGGCAAGACAATAATGGAATAAACCTCTGAAACTGTAAGTCAGCCCCAGCAAAGTGCTTTGCTTTATAGGAATTGCTGTGGTCATAGTGTCTTTTCATAACAACAAAACCCAAATTTCGACACATTCCATCCTTACCCTCCAATTCTTTCTCTGCATTTCTTTCTCACGTTCATGTAGGATCCCAAATTTAGAGACCCCCACTTTAGTCCAGGAACAGCAAGCACCCACGAACACAAGAATCCTCTCTTGTTGCAAGACGCACGAGGTTTTATTGGCAGAGCTCTGGGCCGACACGTACCTCGTGCAGGAGGCAGGGGTGTTGGCCCTGAGGCTTATAAGCTAGGGGTTTTTAAAGAAGCAAAGGAATTTGACAAAGGCTCGGGATTGATTCATTAACAGAAAGATTACATGTCAGCAAAAAGGGGCATTAGAGCTTTGTTCCGGTGGGCTTGGGGCTTATCTTTGTTCACATAACAACCAGTTGATGTATATGAATTTACTCGGCGCCAAGGGGTAACAGAAAGGAGATTCCGGCCAGATGGTGTGAACTTTAGATAAGATGACCCTGCCTTTCCTCGGATTGAGGGGAGATTCCGGCCAGATGGTGTTAGCTTAGATAATGTAGCCCCATTTGTCCTTGAATACCTTTTCATCTTTACGGCCAAGATGTTCTTAGGAATGCATTATCAACAGCCCTGCCTTGGCATGCCTGGGGGCTTGTTCTGCTTTATTCTCAGTCCCAGATCGGGGCTGTGGGCTCCTAAACAAGTTACAATATTTCATCTTCCTTCAGTTCACATTTTACTTTATACTCTGTGATAATGATTAAAAGGTCCAGGTAACAGTAAATAAATAGTAAATTACTAAAATTACTTTTTGTTAATTTATTCAACATTTTATCATTTTCATCACAAATGTAACGCTGTTCTTGTCTAGAATACAAACAAAATCTCAAAGTAAAATGAACTATAATAAGAGGATATTAGCCAAAGAAATACAGATTTCCTAGGATACAATCCACAGAACACAAGAAACTTAACAACAAGAAGGGCCCAAGTGAGAATGCTTCAATCACACTTGGAAGGGAGAAGAAAGAAATCACACGAGGCAGAGAAAGAGAGAGGGAGAGAGAGAGATGGAGAGAGAGAGAGGGAGAGAGAGAGAGAGAGAGAGAGAGAGAGACCTAGGTGGGAGATGGGAGGGGGAGGAAAAAATGAACACATTCAGGTGTGCGAAGGCAGGAGAGAAGCCCTGAGGGCTAGCAGCCCTCCCAAGTCCACCTGCCCAGAGCATAGGAGGAACTCTGGCCAGATGTGGGCTATCCTCCCTACCCCTCCTTCCCCTGCCCCCTTAGTTTCCACATATTTGGTTCTAAATTTTCATTTTTTATTAAGTCTATGACAATCCTAGAACTGAGGTATCACAGAAATGGTTCATCCTTGTTTTCTGCAATGATCACTTTTCATAATATTAAAAGAGCTGGAGTTCTATTCATCCCTCCATGTTAAAATTAACTAGGTCCTAAGATTGCTGTTTTTACTGACTGCATGTGCTGTTGTTCCCAGCTCATGTCTCCATTCAGAGATCAAAAACACGCAGCAGCCTTATGACTTGACTTGGACAATTGAGAATCCTGAAATGGGTTACTGGGCCCAACTGGCTAATACAGAAAAGCCACTTGGGATGCCGTGGTTTCCATATTTAACGTTTGATCTGTGCCGGCTGGCTGACAACTCATGGCCTGACACCCAACAGATTTTACAGCATTCATACCCTAAGTAGACTTAGGGAGACTTTTTATATGTCTGGGGAAAGAGAACTGTGGCATATGGGGAACCAGAACAATTCTATTATGCTTCTTGGGGTTGTGAAACATCGGGATGGAACGTATCAAAGGAAGATCTTATCACAGTCGCCTGACAGGGGAGAAAATCTGAAGTTCAACTTAAGTTCACCAGCCTAGGAAAGCAGGAAAAGGGCTGGGAAACTGGGAAACCTTGGGGCCTCTGACTTTATATTATTGGGGGAAAACCTCAAACTCATTTTCACAATTAGGCTCCTGATAAAACCAATAGTAAACCCCCTGACTGTGACTGTAGGACCAAACCGAATTCTGGCAAACCCTAAACCTATACCAAGAGGTCTTGGCCTGAAAAACCTATGCCAAAGTCCATTCTCAAACCAGTGTTTGTTGACCTCCCAGTCCTTCCCTAGCAGCCCCCTCCCCCGGTAGATCTGCTCTGGTCAATAATGCTAAAAACCTTTAAGTTTTTGACCAGTTCCCAACCAGAGCTAACCATCTCCTGCTGGCTGTGTTATTATGCCAGAACCCCTTTTTATGAAGGTGTTGGATTTATATATAAATATAATGAGTCCGAGAGAGACACTGCATGCAGATGGTCCCAAGAAGGCCGAGCCTTAACCCTGCAGACCATATCAGGACAGGGGACCTGACTGGGAAATGCTCCCTTATTACATCAGCATCTTTGTAACCAAAATACCCCCATGGTTCCTTCCAAATGGGTTATTTTCCCCGAACAGGTATCGTGGGCCTGTTCAACAGGGTTGACTCTGTGTGTGCATGGAGAGATTCTTAATTCCCCTACTGCAAAGGAGTTCTCTATTCTAGTCCAGTTGGTGCCACCCATAACCTATTATTCAGAAGAAATAGTGCTGAAGAACCTAATAGGGCATGTTGGGGGAGACCTCAAAAGACAGAAGAGAGAAACTATTTCCCTAACGTTGGCTATAATTCTGGGAGCAGGGCTACCTGGTGCAGGCACTGGGATAGCAGCCTTAACATTGCAAGAAAATAACTATACAGCCTTAAAATAGATACAGATTGAGACAGCCAATGCTTAGAAAAATCCATTGCACACCTAGAGTAAAATGTAGATTCCCTGGCTGAGGTAGTTGAACAGAACAGACAAGGGTTAGACTTTGTGTTCCTGCATCAGGGAAGCTTGTGTGTTGATGTATTCAAAGAATGTTGGTTTTATGTAAATCACTCTGGAATCATCAAAGAATCACTAGCTAAGGATAGAGAAAGCATAGAGAGGTGCCAAAGAGAACAAGAAAACTCCAAAAGCTGGCATCATTCCCTATTTGATAACTCCCCATGGTTAACTACTCTCATTTCCACAATTACAGGGCCCCTTATAATTTTTTTGTTGCTGCTCACATTTGGGCCATGCATAATCAAAAAGCTTTTGCAGTATATAAAGCAGAGATTAGGGACTATTCAACTGATGGTGATGAGGTCCCTGTAAAAACCAGTTAGCACAGATGATTTAGGCCTATAAAGAGTCCAAGATTGGCCTCTAGCGTCACCAAAAAGAGGGGAGAATGTTGTAACCCTCAGATTACTGATAGTAGAGAGACTTCAGTGTTGTACAGACAGAGGCTCCCATCCTCCTTTCCCCCTTCCCCCTTCCCCTGAGGCTATGCAGACAACAGACAGGTGGTTTCTGTGCTGCATCCTCCTGCAGCAGCCTGGGCTGACTCTCCCTCCCCTAGAGTTACAATGACAGGGCCCATAATAAGGACACATTCTCTCTGTCTCTGTGTCTGCAAAAACCAAAACTCCTGCTGGAAAGAACTCCAAGTACCTATCCTTGAGACCTCAGAGAAAAAGCAAGCTCAAGGGAGACCATGGAAAAAGTAAAATGTAAGCAGAGGTCAGGTCACAGACAGATAAAACTGGCCATAACGTTAGTCGTTGAACAGACACTCATTACCCACTGCCCACTTCAGGACTATTACACCTTCTAGTCACCTTTTCTGTAAATATTCACAGAATTCCTATACTGTATATAAACCCAATATTTTTGGACTCAGAGTCACTTGCCAGCATTCATGCAGTGAGTGCTAGGTGGGCGAACCAAGTTTGACTTGAAAATAAGTCTTTTTTGTGAGTTTCAGTAGACTTTGCAATTCTTGGGCTCATCTGGGTTTCCTGTGGACCCAGAGCATAACATACTTAGATATTAAGAATGAGGACATCAAAAAAAAACAAAACAAAACAAAACAAAACAAAAAACAAAAAACAAAAAACCAAAAAACAAAAACAAAAAAACTAACAAACAAAAAAACAAAACCAAAAGCAAAACCAACAACAACAACAAAAAACAAAACAAGACAAAACAAACAAACAAACAAACAAACAAACAAAAAACAATGAGGACATCCTGAGCTTTATAGGCAAACAGATGGAACTGGAAACTACCATGGTTATTGAGGTAACTCAGACACAAGAGAACATTCATGGTATGTATACACTAACAAATGGATAGTAGCCAAAAAACCCCAAACCAAACCAAACCAAACCAAACAAACAACAAAAAAAATTACAGAATACACAGGATACAGTCCACAGAACTAAAAGAGCTCAACAAGCTGAAGTTCCCAAGTGAAGACGCCTCAGTCCCAATTGGGAGGGAGAAGAAAGCAACCACAAGTTGTGAGGGAAGACAGAACATGGGAGGGAAAGTGGAAAGGGGTAGAGTGGGGGATGGATTCTGATCTGGTATTGGATAAGGGAAAAGAGACTGAAGTCTTGAGGGCCAGCAGAAAGAATGAAAATAGGCAAACTCAGGAAATAGGATGTTTCAAAAATGCCCTAGAATGAACCAGAGACCTGGGAGGTGAGAGATTCCAGCTTCTGGCTATTATAAATTAGGCTGCTATGAACATAGTGGAGTGTGTGTCCTTATTACAAGTTGGAACATCTTCTGGGTATATGCCCAGGAGAGGTATTGCTGGATCTTCCTGTAGTACTATGTCCAATTTTCTGAGCAACCACGAGACTGATTTCCAGAGTGGTTGTACCAGCTTGAAATCTCACCAATAATGGAGGAGTGTTCCTCTTTCTCCACATCCCCGCCAGCATCTACTGTCACCTGAATTTTTGATCTCAGCCATTCTGACTGGTGTGAGGTGGAATCTCAGGGTTGTTTTGATTTGTATCTCCCTGATGATTAAGGATGTTGAACATCTTTTTGTTTCTCTTACATTCTGTATTCCTCATTTGAGAATTTGTTTAGCTCTGTACCCCATTTTCAATAGGGTTATTTGATTTTTCTGGAATTCATCTTCCTGAGTTCTTTATATATATTGGATATTAGTCTCATATATGATTTAGGATAGGTAAAGATCCTTTCCTAATCTTTTAGTGGCCTTTTTGTCTTATTGACAGTTTCTTTTGCCTTACAGAAGCTTTGCAATTTTCTGTGGTCCGGTTTGTGGATTCTCGATCTAACAGCACGAGCCATTCCTCTTATGTTCAAGAATATTCCCCCTGTGCCCATATTTTAATGGCTTTGATCCACTTTCTTCTCTATAAGTTTCAGTGTCCCTGGTTTTATGTGGAGTTCCTTGATCAACTTAGACTTGAGCTTCTTTTTCTTTCTTTTCTGGATATATTGGAATTTTTTCTAATATTCATTGTAGAAGAATATGGGAAATGTTCATAAAAACATTCCTAAATGTTCCATAACCTTCCCAAACATTGTCTCTAGCTGGAGACCAACTGTTTAAATATATTAGCCTACTCAAAATATTTTATATTCAAATCATAATAAGACTGAAGCTATGGTGACAACTAGAGGCATAAATTGCTTTTGAGTAAAAATTTCACACAAAATTGACAACTTTGACCATAGAACAGGAGCTGAGTTAACATGTCAGTGGTGGGCATAAGTATACCACCTCCTGTTTAAACGTGTGCATTGTGTTTAAACTGTAAGACAGAGTTTGCAACACCTATTCCCTTGTTTCTCTTCCCAATATTTCATTATTGAATAAAGCTTCTTTGTCTGAATTTTTTTACTTGTCTATTTGGTTGTTATATAGGAGATAGGTGGCCAGGCATATTACTTCTATGACTTCTACCTTTGTGATTGCTAGTCTTAGTTGTTAACTTTACTGAATAGGGAACTAAGTAAAAGTGAAAAGCACTGGATATAACTGTAAGTAATTTTTGGTTCATTGCCTCATTTGAGGTCTAAAAACCTATCCTAACTCTGGGCCACATATTCTTGTGCTAGCCTATGTAAAGCACATAGAAGCCCCCTTTGGTTTTTGCCTGCTTGTCTTCATTCTCACAGGTATGTCTGTTATTTTGAAGGTTTTAAAGTATATTTCTTTGAGAGTTCAACATATACTGAAGAACATCTAGGAAATTCAGTCTTATGGACAGAAGATCTATTGAATTCCTTGACTTTCTGACCATAGACATCTATTTTTAAATACCTGGGCTGGACCACAGTGTATAAATCCCTCTACAAACACACACACACACACACACACACACACACACACAATTATTTCAGTTTTTTCTTTAAAGAATTGTTACGCGCGCTCAACTGGCCAGGAAGAACGACGCTGCTACAGGATCCTTCTGCACACGTTTATTCAGTCCTGTTTCTTCTTTCTCCATATCTCCCTTGTTTATATCTCCCTTGTTTATATCTCCCCTGTTTATATCTCCCCTGTTTATATCTCCCCTGTTTATATCTCCCTTGTTTTTATATCTCCCCTGTTTATATATCTCCCTTGTTTTTATATCTCCCTTGTTTATATCTCCTCACTAATAGTAATCCTCTCTTGAATAATAATCCTCCCTCTAGCCTGGGCCTCTCACTCTTTTATACTTTCAGTTCCCATCCACGCACAGCAGGCCACGCCACCTCACCAGGCATGCAGCTTCAGCTAATCAGGGCAGCAGGGGCAAATCTCCACCAAATTGGATTCACCTGTATCCTGGTACACCTGCCCAGCACTCAAGATGTTTGTGTCTTATATGAGGAAGTCAGGTGCAAGTCATATGACTTAGCTGCAGTCTCTGGCGCCTTTGGGACTGCCGCCACACCCGCTCCCCACAATTCCCCCTTTTTTCTTTTTTGGCAGAGAGAATGTCTGTAGATAGCCCCCCGCAGCCATGCCCCTTACCCGTCCTTGGGTGACAAACAGCATTGGTTTGATCCCTGTCTTAGGTTGGTGACATGCCCAGGGAGTCTTATCACTGACTACCTCTCAATTATGCCAAGCCACTCCTGGGGAGATTGTGTTTTGCTTGCGGCAGGTGCATCAAAAGGCCAGGATGTTAATGAACCTATGGCCAGATCTTAATTGCTGCAAGCAAGCCTCATGGGTGAAGGTAGAGGTCTGATCCCCAGTGTGCAAGCATAGGGGCCCTACACAAAACCATCCCTTAGGCTCATCACCCAGAGAGGTCTTGGCCAGCTCCCGTGTCGTTTTTCCTGGGGGAAGGGAACTAGGACACTGAACCTTCATGCAATCAGACGTGCCTTCCACAGGATGCCAACAGCAAGCTATCCTCTGTGCAGTGCTTAGCCTCACACCCCACGGCATAACGCAGCATAATTTCTTTTAGAGCAGCAAACCGAATCTGAGGAGATTGTCCCGCCTCCACTGCAGCAAAAGCCTACGCTACCATGGCGAAAGTGCGGGCCGCACACTCTGCACCTAACACATGTGCCAAACACAAAACACACACACACTATAACAAGCATACATCCCAGGGCTCTCATCCCCGCTCATCTTCCCTGAAGCAAGGGATAGATGGCCAGCGAGGCTATCTCTTTAAGGGGAATTCAGGGATCAAAAAGCGTGGAAAAATTTGAATGTCATGTCGAGCTGGTATCGGCTTCTGGAATACCGAAAGGATCTCTCATCTCGGCTCCATCCTTTGTGCTTGTGGGATCATCCACCACATCCACAGGGGCAACTGGATCAGGACGCTCATTCTTGCAGCGTCTCACCAATCTCTCCGGCACCCAAAGAGGTTCCAACTGGTCCTGTGGAAACACACAAACAGACCCTCTCGCCCACGTCAACACCTTATCTGGTTGATCCCCAGGGGGGATGGACACAATACCTCGTGGTAATGAGACCGTAACCTCAATCACCTGTGTGTTCATCTGGGGAGTCAATATGAGAGTCAAGTTTTCACTGCTGAGGAGGCATAGGGAGGAGGCATAGAAGCTAATTCGCCTTCCTCCTCCACCTCGGCTCTTTTATTTTGTCCTTTCTGTCCACCTGATAACACTGTGTCTCCTTTCTTTTTCCTTTTTCTTTTTAAGCCCTTCTCCTCTTCCGACATAATTTCTTGTTGCTCTGTAAGGATTTTCTGACCTGTCTTGACTGCCTCTACACACAGTTTCAAACAGTAACAGAGTCCATATATCAGAACAAACAAGACCAAAACTATCAGACCTACCCACAAAGGGTCAACAGGAGAAAAAAGCATAACTACACAGCGAGGATCTATTGATCACTACACTGAGGTTATCATAGTTCCTTAACTTGTCCCCAAACAAGGAACCTTAACTTGTCCCAAAACCAGGAACCTTTCGTTACCTTGTGCCTGCTTCCTGGCAACTTTATGCTCGCCTCTATTTTATCCGAGGTCCTTCCCAAACTTCTGGGTTACTTTGTGCCTACTTCCTGGCAACTTTATGCTCACCTCTACTTTATCCGAGGTCCTTCCCAAACTCCTGGGCTCGCAAGTTTCACTCACGGTGAACTTACCCTGCCAGCAACCACTGACTGCTGAAAGTTCTGAACTCGGTGGGGGAGTCAGTTCCCCGTACGGGCCACCAATTGTCACGCCCGCTCTCGACCAGCAAGAACGACGCGACCACCAGTCCTTCTAACAGCAGTTTATTCAGTCTTCATCTTTCTTCTTTCTCTTCATCAGTACCGTTCCCCAGCTGAAGAGTTCTGAATCCACGCCGGATCCTTCTCAACAGTCTGTTTCACGGGAACCTTTATTAACCCCTTCTTCCCCGTTATGCAGTTCTGAATCCTCCCTGTAGCAGGGGGTCTTCGCTCTTGCCTGAAGATGTTTCTTTTCCCGGGTTTCAGCACCAAAGAATTTTGACTACCATACTACCATAAACCTAAAACCTCTAAAATTAAATTTATCTTTCTATATCCAATTACTTTCATGCTCCTGTTTTGAAGATATTGTAAACTATGTCATAATATCCCTTTTATTAATTATTTTATTTATTTATATTTCAAATGTTATCCCCTTCAGCATACCCCCTCCATGAGGCCCATACCACACTTCTCTCCTTTCTCTAAAAGGTTACTCTCCCACCAACCTCTCTAGAATTTGCCTTTTCTGGAGACATAAATCTTCCACAGGACAAGCACACACCCTCGTCGCGCTGAGGTCAGACAATGCAATCCTCTGCTACATATGTATGGTAGAGGTCATGGACTAGTACATGTATGCTCTTTGGTTGGTGGCTTAGTACCTGAGAATTCTGGGAAATCTAGTTTTTTCATGCTGTTGTTCTTCCTATAGGGTTGCAATTCCCTTCATTTCCTTCAGTCTTTCTCCAAACTCTTCCATAGGGGTTCCTGGGTTTAGAACAATGGTTGGCTGTAAATATTTGCATCTGTCTCAGTCAGTTGCTGGCATAGCCTCTTTTAGGACAGTCATGCCATGTTCCTGAGATGCCATGTTCCTCACCACCCTGAGATTCCATCCTACACCAATCAGAATGGTTAAGACCAAAATGTCAGGTGACAATAGCTGCTAGAGCGAATGTAGAGAAAAAGAACACTTTATCGTTGCTGGTGGGATTGCAAAGTGTTTTCCAGATTCCATAATCTGGAAAACAATCTGGCATTTCTTTCGTTTTTTTTTTTTAATTAGGTATTTATTCCATTTACACTTCCAATGCTATCCCAAAAGTCCCCACACCCTCCCACACCCACTCCCCTACCCACCCACTCCTATTTCTTGGCCCTGGCATTCCCCTGTACTGAGGCATATAAGGTCTGCATGACCAATGGGCCTCCTTTCCACTGATGGCCGACCAGGCCACCTTCTGATGCATAAGCAGCCAGAGACATGAGCTTTGGGGGGGGGGTGCGGGTACTGGTTAGTTCATATTGTTGTTCCACCTATAGGGTTGCAGATACACCCAGCTCCCTGGGTAATTCCTCCAGCTCCCCATTGGGGGCCCTGTGATCCATCCAACAACTGACTGTGAGCATCCACTTCTGTGTTCGCTAGGCCCTGGCATAGTCTCACAATAGACACCTTTATCAGGGTCCTTGCAGCAAAATCTTGCTACTGTATGCAATGGTGTCAGCATTTGGAGGTGATAATGGGATGGATCCCTGGGTATGGAAGTCTCTAGATATTCCATCCTTTCATCTTAGCTCTAAACTCTGTCTCTGTAGCTCCTTTCATGAGTGCCTTGCTCCCAATTCCAACAAGGTGCAAAGTATCCACACCTTGGTCTTCGTTCTTTTCAAGCTTCATGTGTTTCACAAATTGTATCTTATATCTTGGGTATCCTAAGTTTCTGGGCTAATATCCACTTATCAATGAGTATATATCATGTGAGTTTTTTTGTGACTGAGTTACCTCACTCAGGATGATGCCCTCCAGGTCCATCCATTTACCTGGGAATTTCATAAATTCATTCTTTTTAATAGCTGAGTAGTACTCCATTGTGTAAATGTACCACATTTTCTGTATCCATTCCTCTCTTGAGGGTCATCTGGGTTCTTTCCAGCTTCTGGCTATTATAAACAAGACTGCTATGAACATAGTGGGTCATGTGTCCTTCTTACTGGTTGGAACATCTTCTGGATATATGGCCAGGAGAGGTATTGCAGCATCCTACGGTAATACTACGTCCAATTTTTTGAGGAACCGCCAGACTGATTTCCAGAGTGGTTGTACAAGCTTGCAATCCCACCAACAATGGAGGAATGTTCTTCCTTCTCAACAGCCTCGCCAGCATGTGCTGTCACCTGAAGTTTTGATCTTAGGCATTCTGACTGGTATTAGGTGGAATCTCAGGGATCTTTTGATTTGCATTTCCCTGATGATTAAGGATGCTGAACATTTTTTCAGGTGCTTCTCAGCCATTCGGTATAGCTCAGGTAAAAATACTTTGATTAGCTCTGAGCCCCATTTTTTTCTCTTTTTTTAATTGGGTATTTTCCTCGTTTACATTTCCAATGCTATTCCAAAAGTCCCCCATACCAAACCCCCCCAATCCCCTACCCACCCACTCCCCTTTTTTGACCCTGGCGTTCCCCTGTACTGGGGCATATAAAGTTTGCAAGTCCAAAGGGACTCTCTTTCCAGTGATGGCTGACTAGGCCATCTTTTGATACATATGCAGCTAGAGACAAGAGCTCTGGAGTACTGGACAGTTCATATTGTTGTTCCACCTATAGGGTTGCAGTTCCCTATGGAATCTTCTGCACCTGAGTTTCTCTCTTCCATGTCTTGTATTCTATTGCTGATGCTCCCATCTATGGTTCCAGATATCTTTCCTAGGGTTTCTATCTCCAGCGTTGCCTCACTTGGGTTTTCTTTATTGTGTCTACTTCCCTTTTTAGGTCTTGGATGGTTTTATTCAATTCCATCACTTGTTTGGTTGTGTTTTCCTGCAATTCTTTAAAGGAATTTTGTACTTCCTCTTTAATGTCTTCTATCTGTTTAGCAGTGTTCTCCTGTATTTCTTTAAGTGAGTTATTTAAGTCCTTCTTGATGTCCTCTATCATCATCATGAGATATGCTTTTAAATCCAGGTCTAGCTTTTCGGGTGTGTTGGGGTGCCCTGGACTGGGCGAAGTGGGAGTACTGGATTCTGATGATGGTGAGTGGTCCTGGTTTCTGTTAGTAAGATTCTTACGTTTACCTTTCGCCATCTGGTAATCTCTGGCGTTAGTTGTTATAGTTGTCTCTGTTTATAGATTGTTCCTCTGGTGATTTTGTTACCCTCTATCAGCAGACCTGGGATACTAGATCTTTCCTCTGAGTTTCAGTGGTCAGGGCAGTCTCTGCAGGCAAGATCTCTTTCAGGGAAGGTGCACAGTTATCTGGCGTTTGGACCTCCTCCTGGCCGAAGATGAAGGCCCAAAACAGGATCTTTCCCAGAAGCTGTGTTGCCTTGGCCTGTAACAGAAGTCATTGTTTCAGTAGTCCACACTCTCACCTGTGTAGACTACTTTCCCCGGAGTCCTGGAACCTAGATGGCTTCCTCGGATCCTGAGGCAAAGGCTTCCCAGGCTGGGTGGACACCTGTCCTCTGGCCAGGAAGGTGGCAAGATGTCTGGAGCCCGAAAACGGCGCTGCCCCAGAAGCTCTGCGGCCCTCGAGTGTCCCTGAAGCTCCTAGCGTCTGTAGTCCACACTCTCACCTGTGCAGACTGTTCTCCACAGAGTCCCGGAACGAAGGTGGCTTCCGTGGAACCTGAGGCAGAAGCCTCCCGGGCTGGGCGGACACCTGTCCTCTGGCCCCGAAGGTGACCAGTTGTCTGGAGCCGAAAATGCAATCTGGCATTTCTTCACAAAATTGGAAATAAGTCTATCTGAATATCCATATATACAAATGTCTTAGTCAGGGTTTCTATTCCTGCACAAACATCATGACCAAGAAGCAAGTTGGGGAGGAAGGGGTTTATTTGGCTTACATTTCCGTACTGCTGTTGATCACCAAAGGATGCAGGACTGGAACTCAAGCAGGTCAGAAAGCAGGAGCTGATGCAGAGGCCATGGAGGGATGTTCTTTACTGGCTTGCTTCTCCTGGCTTGCTCAGCCTGCTCTCTTATAGAACCCAAGACTACCAGTCCAGAGATGGTCCCACCCACAAGGGGCCTTTCCCCCTTGATCACTAATTGAGAAAATGCCTTACAGTTGGATCTCATGGAGGCATTTCCTCAACTGAAGCTCCCTTCTCTGTGATAACCCCAGCTGTGTCAAGTTGACACAAAATTAGCCAGTACAATTGACCCCTTGTCAACTTGACACACAACCACATCACTAGTAAGCCTCAACCCTTACAGTCTTATTCATCCCCAAGATTTAAATAACTTTAAAAGTCCCACAGTCTTTACATATTCTTAAAATTTCAATTTCTTTAAAATAGCCATCTCTTTTAAAATCCAAAGTCTTTTTACAATTAAAAGTCTCTTAACTGTGGGCTCCACTAAAACAGTTTCTTCCTTCAAGAGGGAAAATATCAGGGCACAGCCACAATCAAAAGCAAAAGTCAATCTCCAACCGTCCAATGTCTGGGATCCAACTTACGATCTTCTGGGCTCCTCCAAGGGCTTGGGTCACTTCTCCAGCCATGCCCTTTGTAGCATACGCATCATCCTCTAGGCTCCAGATGCCTGTACTCCACTGCTGCTGTTGCTCTTGGTGGTAAACTCATGGTACTGGCATCTCCAAAACACTGCATGACCCCTTCAGTCCTGGGCCATCAAATGCAACTGAGGCTGGACTTTCACCAATGGCCTTCCATGGCCTCTCACAGTGCCAAGCCTCAGCTGCTCTGCTCAACTCCTTCATGCCTTCAAAACCAGTACCACCTGGGTGACCCTTATACATTACCAAGTCCAGCCACAGCACAAGGTACAACTTTGGCTATATCTGGAACACAGCCACTGTGCTCTCAGAAAACACTTCCCAGAAGATGTCACCTCAATGATGCTGGTCTCTTCTTAATCACCGCTAATTTCTTAGCTCCAGCTAACCAGCATCAATAGTCCCAGTAATGCTAAGTTTTTGCTTTAGTAGTTCTGGTATCTTGTTAATCACAGCTGATTCTTCAGCCCCAGCTAACCAGGACTACAGAATCTTCACAATCAAAACAGCAATGGCCCTGAAAAGAGTCTTTAATTTTCCCTCTGAAATTTCACAAACCAGACCTCCATCTTCTGCAGTGTTCTCAACACTATCTTCCAAGCTCCTACACAACATCTGACAGAGCTTTTAACAACGGATGGATCTTCAAGCCCAAAGTTCCAAAGTCCTTCCACAGTTTTCCCCAAAACATGGTCAGGTTGTCACAGGAATACCCCACTCTGCTGGTACCAATTTGTCTTAGTCAGGGTTTCTATTCCTGCACAAACATCATGACCAAGAAGCAAGTTGGGGAGGAAGGGGTTTATTTGGCTTACATTTCCGTACTGCTGTTGATCACCAAAGGATGCAGGACTGGAACTCAAGCAGGTCAGAAAGCAGGAGCTGATGCAGAGGCCATGGAGGGATGTTCTTTACTGGCTTGCTTCTCCTGGCTTGCTCAGCCTGCTCTCTTATAGAACCCAAGACTACCAGTCCAGAGATGGTCCCACCCACAAGGGGCCTTTCCCCCTTGATCACTAATTGAGAAAATGCCTTACAGTTGGATCTCATGGAGGCATTTCCTCAACTGAAGCTCCTTTCTCTGTGATAACCCCAGCTGTGTCAAGTTGACACAAAATTAGCCAGTACAACAAATTCTGGGCATATACTCCAAAATGCTCTACCATATCATAAGTAAACCTTCGGTGTTTACAGCAGCCTTAATTATAATAGCTGAATGCTGGAAACAACCCAGATGTCCTTCAACCGAAAAATAGATACAGAAAATGTGGTACATTTACTCAGTGAAAGACTACTGAAGAGGCAGGCAGATTTCTCAGTTCAAGGGCAGCCTGGTCTACAGAGTGAATTCCAGGACAGCCAGGGCTATACAGGGAGATACTTTCCCGAAAAACAAACAAACAAACAAACAAAAAAAACAAAAAACAAAAACAAAACAACAACAAAAACAACAACAACAAAACGACTCAGCTATTCAAAATGAGGTAATCAGTTTTTTTTTTTTTCAGGAAAATGCATGGAACTAGAAAATATCATCCTGAGTGAAGTAACCCAGACACCAAAGGAGATATATATGAATATATGGTATGGTATGTAGTCACTGATAAGTGGATATTAGCCAAAAGTTCAGAATATCCATGAAGAATTCACAGAGCATATGAAGATTAAGAAGAGGGAAAGCCCAAATGTGGATGCTTCAATCTCCAATCTCACTTGGAACATGGAACAACATAATCATTGGAGGCAGAGGTATGGAGGGACATGTGTGCAACAGGGGAAGTGGAGGGAAGAAAAGGAGGCAGTATCTGGTGTGAGGAAGACAGGAAAGAAGCCCTGAGGGCCAAGAGAATGAATAGAAATATCTAGTAGTGTGGCGTGGGGAATGGGAAGAACCACTACTAAGTCCCAGACAACATGGTTGTGAGGCTCTCAGGACCCAATTAGGATGACATTAGACGAAATGCCCAACAGCAGTGTGATAGTACCTGAAGAGACCCTTTCATGTATAAAGTAAAATGGTTCTATTTTAATATATAGAAACGTTCATATAATTTTTGACCTTAGATATGCATAGGTGTTCTATTATATTGTTTCATGTGTGGTAAATTATGATTATGAGGGCATATCTCTGATGTAGATCCAGTTTGATTATGGTGATTTTTTTTCAATGCAGTATGAATCTTTTTTTCTACTAAGTTTGCAAACCTGGAAACCAATTTTGAAAGGAGAGAACCAGCTTCTGAAAGTTGTCCCATGACCTGCACATTCATGATGTGACGTATGCAACCACAGAAAGGAAAGTATATCAGAGAAACACAAATGCAGTTACATTTACAAAAGAAATTCTGTAGTCTGGTAGAACTCATTGCTAAAACCATCTAGTCCTGGACTTTTATGGTACGTTCCCTGCCATGATACCATTACCACATTTCAAGAACATGAGTTCTTATATTGGTTTTCTTTTATCCCCTTCATTTAAATATGCAGGTAATATATACCTATAAGTTTTTTTCAGTTTCTTCAAGATTTTATAATTTTTGTATTATTATTTCAGAATATTATCTTATGTTTCATTGAATTTCTTTAGTATATTTTAGACTCTTTCTGCAGACAACTGAAATAATGGCTAGTGCTTTATTGTTTTATGGTAGTGCTTAATTACTTAGTGAATAGGTTAAACTCCTTGCTGCTATCTGGAATCTAAGAACACTGGGAAAAGGCTTTAGCTATGTTAGAATACAATCTTAAAAGACATTACAATAAGGTAATACTATATAGAGTGGACATGGATCCATACACTAGACTAAGGTGGATTTGGAAAATTAATTTTATGGGTTAGGGGAATAGCCAAAGATCCAGGAGTAAGTTTCCTTGAAACTCTTTCCTCATGAGAAAGCTTTCAGACTTTCATCTGTCAAGCTGACTCCACTGGAGTCCCGTGGCAGTATATGTTGGAGTATACTTGGTTTTGTTGATTTCTGTACTGTACTGTCCTTGGCAATAAACGGCCATCTAGTAGTATCATTTCTACCCCTGAGAATAGAACTACCAACCACTATGTCTTCCATAGTCCACATTTAAATTTTCTACAAAGTTTGTGACATGTTCACTCTTCTAAGTTATAGATTATTTTACTCAAACTTTATGCATAAGATTACTTCTACTAAAGCAAAAACTTTGCATTACTGGGACTATTGATGCTGGTTAGCTGGAGCTAAGAAATTAGCAGTGATTAAGAAGAGACCAGCATCATTGGGGTGACATCTTCTGGGTAGTGTTTTCTGAAAGCACAAAGAGGCTGTGTTCCAGAGATAGCCAAGGTTGTACCTTGTGCTGTGGCTGGACTTGGTAATGTGTAAGAGTCACCCAGGTGGTACTGGTTTTGAAGGCATGAAGAGGTCATGCAGAGCAGATGAGGCTCAGCACTGTGAGAGGCCATGGAAGGCCATTAAGTGAAGGTGCAGCCTCAGTTGAAATTGACAGCCCAGGACTGAAGGGGACATGCAGTGATTTGGAGATGCCAGTACCATGAGATGACCACCAAGAGCAGCAGCAGTGGAATACAGGCATCTGGAGCCTAGAGGACGACGTGTGTGCTACAAACGGCATGGTTCGAGAAGCGACCCAAGCCCTTGGAGGAACCTAGAAGATCATGAGTTGGATCCCAGACATTGGACAGTTGGAGATTGATTTTTGCTTTTGATTGTGACTGTGCCCTGATATTTTCCTCTTGAAGGAAGAAACTATTTAGTGGATCCCACAGTTAAGAGACTTTTAATTGTAAAAAACTTTTTATTTTAAAAGAGATGAATATTTTAAAGAGATTGAAAATTTAAGAATATGTAAAGACTGTGGGACGTTTAAAGTTATTTAGATCTTGGGGATGAATAAGAACTAAGGGTTGAGGCTTACTAGTGATGTGTTTGTGTGTCAAGTTGACAAGGGGTCAATTGTACTGGCTAGTTTTGTGTCAACTTGACACAGCTGGAGTTGAGGAAATGCCTCCATGAGATCCAACTGTAAGGCATTTTCTCAATTAGTGATCAAGGGGGAAAGGCCCTTTGTGGGTGTAACCATCTCTGGGCTGGTAGTCTTAGGTTCTATAAGAGAGCAGGCTGAGCAAGCCAGGGGAAGCAAGCCAGTAAGGAACATCCCTCTATGGCTTCTTCATCAGCTCCTGCTTTCTGACCTGCTTGAGTTCCAATCCTGACTTCTTTGGTGATGAACAGCAGTATGGAAGTGTAAGCCAAATAAACCCTTTCCTCCCCTACTTGCTTCTTGGTCATGATGTTTGTGCAGGAATAGAAAACCTGACTAAGACAGACATCTAGCTTAAAAGTTATCCGAGGTTAGGTGCTTCTCTGTAATTTGGTATTCCTCAGTTGAAAATTCTTTGCTTAGCTCTGTACCCCACTTTACAATAGGGTTACTTGGTTCTCTGGAGTCTGACTCTTGAGGACTTAGGGTATATTGGATATTAGCCCTCAATGGATGAAGGATTGGTAAAGATCTTTTTCCAATCTGTTGGTTGCCTTTTTGTCCTATTGGCAGTGTCCTTTGCCTTACAGAAGCTTTGATGTTTTATGAGGTCCCATTTGTCAATTCTTGATCTTAGAGCATAAGTCATTGGTGTTCTGTTCAGGAAATTTCCCCCTGTGTCCATGTGCTCTAGATTCTTCACCACTTTTTCTTATATTAGTTTCAGTGTACCTGGTTTTATGTGGAGGTCCCTGATTCACTTGCACTTGAGCTTTGTACAAAAAGATAAGAATGGATCAATTTGCATTCTTCTACATGCTAACGGCTAACTGAGCAAGCACCATTTATTGAATATGCTGTTTTTTTTCCCACTGAATAGTTTTGCATCCATTCTCCAAGATAAGGTGACCATAGGTATGTGGGATCATTTCTGCATCTTCAATTCTATTCCATTGATCTACCTGCCTGTCACTGTACCAATACCATGCAGTTTTTATCACAATTGTTCTGTAGTACCTCTTGAGGTCAGGGGTGGTGATTAAACCAGAAGTTCATTTATTGTTGAGAATAGTTTTTACTATCTGAGGTTTATTTTGTTATTCCAGATGAATTTACAAATTGCTCTCTCTTGCTCCGTCAAGTCTTGAGTTGGGATTTTGATGGGGATTCAAAATCCTTAGTCATCATGGAAATAAAAATCAAAACAACCCTGAGATTCCACCTCTCACCAGTCAGAATGGCTAAGATCGAAAACTCTGGTAAGAGCAGATGCTGGCAAGGATGTGGAGAAAGAAGAAAACTTGTCCATTGCTGGTGGCATTTCAAGCTGGTACAACCACTCTGGAAATCATTTTGGTGGTTCCTCAAAAACTGGACATTGTACTACCAGAAGATCCAACAATACCACTTCTAGGAATATACCCAGAAGATGCTCTAACATGTAAAAAAGACAAATGTTCCACTATGTTCCCAGCAGCCTTATTTATATTAACCAGAAGCTGGAAAGATCCCAGATGTACCTCTACAGAGGAATGAATACAGAAAATGTGGTATATTTATGCAATGGGGTACTATACAGCTCTTTTTTGTTTTTTGTTTTGTTTTTGTTGTTTGTTTTTGTTTTTTGTTTTTTGGGTTTTTTTGGGGGGGAGGGGTTCGAGACATGGTTTCTCTGTATATCCCTGGCTGTCCCCTGGAACTCACTTTGTAGACCAGGCTGTCCTCAAACTCTGAAATCTGCCTGCTTCTGCTTCCCAAATGCTGGGATGAACGGCGTGCACCACCATGCCCAGCTCATGTGTAAATGTGTTTTGTTTTTTTCTTGTTACACAGCTCTTAAAAGCAATGAGTTTACGAAATTCTTAGGCAAATGGATGGATCTGGAGGATATCATCCTAAGTGAGGTAACACAATTACAAAAGAACTTACACATGATATGCACTCACTGTTAAGTGCATATTAGACCAGAAGCTCAGAATACCCAAGATACAATTAATAAACCACATGAAACTCAAGAAGAAGAAAGACCAAAGTGTGGATACGTTGATCATTCTTAGAAGTGGTGATAAAGTACCCATGGAAGAAGTTACAGAGACAAAGTGTAGAGCAGAGACTGAAGGACTCACCATCCAGAGATTGCCCCACCTGGCGATCCATCCCATAAACAATCACCAAACCCGGACACTATTGTGGATGCCAACAAGATCTTGCTGACAGGTGCCTGATATAGCTGTCTCCTGAGACGCATTTCCAATACCTGACAAATACATAAGTGGATGCTCACAGCCATCCATTGGACTGAGCAAAAGGTCCCCAGTGAAGGAGCTAGATAAAGGACCCAAGGAGATGAAGGGGTTTGCAGCCACATAGGAAAAACAACAATATGAATTGAACAGTACACCTATAGCTCCCAGGGACTAAACCACCATCCAAAGAGTAGACATGGTGGGACTTGTGGCTCCATCTGCATATATAGAAGAGGATGGCCTAGTCAGTCATCAATGGGAGGAGAGGCCCTTGGTTCTGTGAAGGCTCTTTTTCCCCAGTGTAGGGTAATACCAGGGCTAGGAGCCACGAGTGAGTGGGTTGATGAGCAGGAGGAGGTGGCGGGATTTGGGGGTTTTGGACATGAAGCCTGGAAAGGGGCTAACATTTGAAGTGTAAATAAAGAAAATATCTAATTTAAAACCTTTAAAAGTTGTTCTTCTATGGGTCTTTTATTACATTGACAGCTAGGCTAACTGCAGCTTGACAGCTAGAGAAAAAACAACCAGCTCCTAATCCCAAGTAAACTACCACCATATTAGCTCTTTAGTCAATTCATTAGCTAGTTAAGGATTCTACATCTCTTATCAAAAAGACAAACAGGTTTGACTTCCCCACAGGCTTCATGATAAAAGACACAACAGTTTTAGATGTAATCTTTCCCAGATGTTACATTTTGTTACTCTCTTATCTAAAAATATCAGTTTGCAGTGATGGCTTCCCAATGATCAACTACTTATATCTCATGGTAAATAATTGGATGGAAAAAGATGTAAACTTTATGCAAGGTCTGAGAATAAGAAAGCTTAAGATATGAGGGTCTAAGAATATATGTGAGGGTCTAGGAAGATGTTTTGAGTTTGGTATTTATAAAACATAATGTTTGGAGGACATATAAACCTAGGGTGTGTATAAAATAATTGATTTGTTACAAAATGCTTCAAATTTCTTCTCCTTACTATGCCACAGTTATATTAAGACTTCAAGAGTTCAGAATCCTAATATTAGTCAGTGGAGTTATGATAAATTAGCCTAACTCTAAACATTCTACTATTCACTTTTATAATCACAAGTTCAAAATTTTATATTTTCTTTGGTTGTATTTTAACTATAATCTTAAGGTGTATCTCATGCTAAATCTATAGGATCAACTGTCATAATTACAAATTAAAGTTTCTTTTGCTTGTCTCTAAAATATAAACCACATTCTGCTAAATTTATATACATTCAGTCTTCTGGATAAAGGAAAAAGCTGCTCTTGACCCTTCTACTCCCAGAAAGGTTTTTCTCTTTCCTGAGTTCATGTTAAAGACTGTCCATGTGGATAACAAATTTATCTCTTTTGTAAACTTAAAGATTCTTGTACACTCCAGGAAACCCACTATGATCTATCTTGTATGGGTCAAGTGAACTCCAAATGGATACATTAGTCTATAAACCAATAGCGTAAGTTCCCACCTGTTGCCTATTCCAGAGGATGGGATTCCTCCCCTGTTCCCTAGTTTTGTGGAACCCCTTCCCCCAACAACTAAGACCATTAGCCTAAGTGTTTCAAATATATACCTTAAAAAGGTTTTTTCTCCCAAATCTACTTAACTTTATTTTCTGCTTCTTATATTTCTATTTGTTTCAGTATCTTGCCAAGTCCAGGTATTGACTCAAAATCTTCATCCAGACCAGCTTCAAAGAAGCAATGCACTGATGCTTAGTCTATACCATCACTGACTTTTGTACTGGACCTCTACCTTTCCACTCACAGATGTTCCCAAAAACCCTGTACAGCAACTAAACAGCCATCTCTCGCTGTACATGACCAGCATCCTGTCCCAATTTTCTTAGGTTTCCAGAAGAAAACCATCAGCTCAAAGTAAGCAGGAAGTAGCTAAAGAACATAATGTCTTATCTCTTTTGAACCCCTTGTTTTTTTAATTAAACAAAATTGAGGAAAGTTAGTATTTCCTATAGGTTTTGCCCAATGCCAAGCAATTATCTAGCAACAACTATGTATAAGCCTGGTCATGGATAAAATAGAAAAAAGGACTCTCCATCTTCTCTGTCTGTCTCTCTATCTGTCTCTGTCTTTGTCTGTCTCTCTGTCTTTCTGTCTCTCTGTCTCTCTCTCTGTCTCTCTCTCTCTCTCTCTTCCCCTTTTGAACCAAACCTGTTTCCTTCTTCCTTTCTCTCCCCCTTCTTCCCTCCCTCCTTTTCAACCCCTCCCACATCATTTTCCTTCTCACCAATAAACCTTGTTTATATTAGGTCTGCATAATGGCTTCATTTCTCAGAGGGAATACATTTGTATCGGCCTGCCCAGTTGCTTTTTTCTGCCACTTTACTGCTACCATTTTATAAAACACAACAATCCTGCCTTTATAAATAAGGTGTAGAACAATTGAAGAAGGCATATATCATCAAAGTCTAGCATCCTCAGTCACTCACACATATACACATTCTCTTGTATACACTCATGGAATCATGCACACAGACAGGCATGCACGTTGAAAATACACTCAGTAAAAAATAAAATAAAATGGAAGTCATTTATTATTATCAGGTGGTGATTCCACAAATATCAGGAAGTAAAAAACAATAGAGGAAAAACAGTCATTTCTGGAGGAACTAATAAGAAAAAGATACAGTTTTGGATATCTAGGACATTGCTTTAGAGAGAAGAATGATTATTGGTAAGTGAAAAATAAGACTGATTCAGCAGGGGCCTATTAAGGGCATGAAGTTTTATTGCCTTCATGGAGTTCTGTAATTGAGTGGTGAGATGTGTTATTTCTTTTAGCTAGTAGAGTCTATTAGATCTAAATGATATAGGTTAACAAATTTGCGTGTATGAAAGCCTAACAGAATCAAGAAGGAATGAGGTCAGGATGAAACACACATAGTATCTGTCTAGGATATTCAAAAGCAAATGTGTCAATATTTCTGCCAAGCTAGAGTTCTTAGGGAAACCAATATTAATAGAAAATTAAATATTGTGCTAGTAAGTTTTTTATAAGATAAAAATTGAAGTAACAATTGACAGAAATAAAAATTATTAAATTAGAACAGGTGAAAATATTATGCTTGATATATAGAAGTGTATACTTATTCACCACAAATCTGAAGTACATTTCTTTCCTGAAAATAAAAGTATAACTGGAAAGGAGATTGTTAATGCATAGGATAAAATAGTTAATCTCTATTTTCAATTTGAGATCTATAGTCAGCTAGAAGATAAATCTCTAATCATAGGTGTAAGGAATTGTATTCATTATGTTAATTGAGGTATGAAAAAATGTTCATAATACATGGCAGCATTTACTGGAATAAAATTCTAAACTGTATAAAAAGGACAAAGTGAACTGTTCATAAATATTTATTTCTGTCTGCTGCATTGACAGCAGGGTCAATATAACAAGCTAATTGTAGCTCTTTCTAGCTGGTATCCCCTATCAAGATGAACTACACCCCCTGCAACTCTGAGTGAAATAAGCTTTATCATTTTTTTTCAGATTAATCTATTATAAAATAGGAAAAGAAGCAAGAATATATATTTGGTTTCTATAAATAAGGTTGTTACTGTGGCAAAACTGACCTTGTGGTGGCTCTACAATATTTGGAAATGGTTTACTAGAGGAGTGTAGAAAAGTTTGGGATTTCTGCCTATAGAACATACCAAAAGATCTAAGCAGAGCTTAGTGGTCAGATCAGGTAGAACTTGGACAATAATGAGTGCTAAGAGAAATGTAGACAATTGAATCCTGGTGTCTATTGCCATGATAAAATGCTACGACCAAAATCAACTTGGAGAAGAATAGTTTATTTCATCTTACAACTCTCAAATAAAAGTTGATAAACTGAATGGAGACAAAAGAGAAACTTAAAGCCAGAACCTTGAATAGGGAACTGAAGGAGAAGACACATAGAAGATTTCTACTTACTACCTTTCATTTCAAGACTAGCTTCTCATTGCTTTCTCTGTTTTCTAGGACCAGGTTTCAGGAGTAGCACTGCCTTTAGCAGGACTGACCCTTACACATCAATCATTAGTAAAGAAAACACCAGTATAGACTCATCTACATCAATCTGATCAAGTTATTTTCTCAGTTGAGGTTCCTCTCCCAAATAACTCTAACTTCTGTCAAATTGAAAACAATTAGGTAGAACACTTTTCTCATGAGGTTTCAGAAGATTACAAGCACTATAATATAAGGGTGATTAGCGACCATCTGGTATTTTGAACAAGAATCTGGTTTTAATGTGCTTATTTCCTGAAAACTTGAATAAAGTATAGTGTAAGGAAACAAGATAATTTATTTGGCAGAGGACATTTTAAGATGAGAAAATATTGAAGGTTGTACTGAGAAATCATATTTAATTGTTATAGAGATCAGCAAAACTAAAGAGAAACTCTCAACATTGCACTGTGCCAGCATGTATGATGTCCTGATAGAAAAATTCCTCCCATCAGAAGCCCATCTTATAGTGAATCAAATATATTTGAAGAAAGTAAGGATAAACTTAAAGGGTTTCCTGTTTCTCAAAACTAATTGCATAGTGAAGTTTCTTCAATACCATTGTCACACAGAAGCTGTCATACTCATTTTGCGAGAGGGACAACATAGATCTCAAGCTAGAAAATAAACTTGGCAGCATCTTTCACAGGTACAAGTGTTTCAGTCTTAGTCTTATAAGAATCATGATTTAGGGTAATATATAGTCTTATTTCTTTGTTTTGTTTTAAATGAGAATGTCCCCTTATAGCCTCAGATTGTGGAACACTTGGACCCAAGTTGTTGACACTGCTGGGAATGTTTCAGCAGTATATCTGGAGGAAGTAAGTCACTGGAAGCAAAGTTTGAGAGCTTAATATCTCATAAAATAGTCAGTTCATTTTCTTTTTACTTTATTTATACTTGCACTTGAGGATATGGTCTCTCAGCTGTCTGCTTCTACTAATATGCTCATGGCCATTTTCTTACTGTAATGATTGGTAATCCCACTGAAAGAGTATAAGGCCATCAACACAAACATGTTTCTTTTCAAATTAAGCAAACTTTATTTTCTTTTAAACATGGCTATCTCCCTAAAGTGAGATTTGAAAGAACAGTCCTGAAAATAGGTATATAGGTCATTATAATCCCCAAATTAAAAGGGTAGAGGTTTTCCAAGAATTGGAGGATTAGATTAGCAATCAATAATTGGAATCTCACTATGAATAAGACAAAATATCAGCATATAGATTTGGAAAAGGTCTTCATCAAACCTTCATCTAACAGAGGGCTGATAGCTAAAATACATAAAAATCTCAAGAAATTAAATAACAACAAAAAAGTAACAATTTAAAGAGAGGTACAGAGTTAAACAGAATTCTCAACATAGGAATCTCTAATGACTGAGAGGTTCTTCAAGAAATGTTCAACATCCTGAGTCATCATAAAAATGCAAATTACAATGACTCTGGATTTCTTTCACTTGTCAAAGTGGCTAAAATCAATAACAGAAGTGGCATCTCATGATGGCAAAGATGTAGACCATAGGAATATTTCTCTATTGCTTGAGGAAATGCAAACTTGTACAACCACTTTGCAAATCAATGGGAATAATTCTACTTCAAAGCTCCTGGTTATATACTCAAAGGATACTCCATCCTACCACACAGCACTTGATCATATATGTTCATGGCAGCTCTATTCATAATAGACAAAAACTGGAAACAACCTAGATGTCCCTTTACAAAAATAGAGTTAAAGCTAAGGATAAAGAAATAAAGATAAAAGAGATGTATTATATTTACAGAATGGAATACTACTCAGCTACTAAAAACAAGGACATCTTGAAATTTGCAGTCAGATGCATGGAACGAGAAAAGGTCATCCTGAGTGATGTAAACCAGATCCAGAAATACAAACATGGTATGTACTCACTTATAATTATTTATTTAATTATTAGCCATAAAGTACAGTATAACCATGCTACAATCCACAATTCCAAAGAAGCTACTTAAAAAAAGAAGTATCTAAGGATGCGTGTTTGAATATCACTGAGAATGGGAAATAAAATAGACATTTGGGATGGATGGGGAAAGAGAACTGGGAGGAACTAGGGGTTGGGAGTATAACAGGAGGGATCAAGTATGGGGAGGTCAGAAGGAGAGAGAACTGGAAGATAGGACTCAGAGATTGGTGGGTAGGCTATCTCTGGGATGAACTAGAAAACTACCAAAAGAAAAACTCCTAGGAAATTATGAAGGTGAACCTAAGATTCCTAGCAAACAGGGGATAAAATATCTAAAATGACTACCTCCTATAATCAGGCCAGAGTTCCAATGAAGGAATAGGGATAACAACACAAAGAAAAATTTTGACTAACAATTTTTCCTGCCTAGAGGATGTACAGAAATAAACATGGAGGAAGGACAGTAAGCACATATAATGTACTTCTTATTTTAATAAGGGTTTAAGGTCCCCTCTAGCCCACCACCCACTAAAGGTAGTAGGAAATGATGGTTATTAGGATATTATTCTATAAAATACTTTTGATAATAGTATTTTATATAGTGAACTATATAATATAGAAAATTTTACTGGTTAGGGGGTATTTCTGTGAAAAACATTACCATGTTTTTGTTTTGTTTTGTGTGTTTTTTTTTTAATTTTTGTTTGTTTTTTGTAGAAATGGAATATTTGGAACTTTGGACTAGAAAAGTAGTTGAATGATGCAAGCAGAGCATAAAAGTCTTTTCTAGGAGGAGACTGGAAGGCAGTAAATTCTGATAACAAATCAAATTATAGAGAAAAAAAAACAGACTTAAACAACTGGGCTCCTGGTCATTCTTGTGATATTTTGCCAAAGTATTTGAGGTTTCCTCCTTTTATCCTAAGAATATTCCAACTGCTAAGTAAAAAAAGAACTGAACTGATTTCTTCGGCAAAAAGAAAGTTTCAAGAAAACATACTTCTGATTCTGTGGCATGGTTGTGACTTATGATGCTTATGTATATTTAGAATAAAAACGAGTGAGTGGTGAAGAAAGACATAAAAATTTACAGTTTAAAGAGAAATAAACAGTGAGAAGCTTAATGTTGTAGCCCAGAAAATGTTAGGAAAGTGGTTTTAATTGTTAAGGAGATTAACACCAGTAAGAAGAGGGTTTTGTTTTGTACTGGAACAATGGGAAAAGGAAAGAAAAGACCACACTAAACTAAGCTTCCAACTTTTGAAAGAGATCAGAAGATTTGTGTTCCTAGAAAGGAACTGAATAAAAGAAAGAAAGAAAGAAAGAAAGAAAGAAAGAAAGAAAGAAAGAAAGAAAGAAAGAAAGAAAAAAAAAGCATGTCATTGGCACTCAATGGGGTCACATTGTATTCAAAAGCTTCTATACTTAAATCCATGAGTACAGGAATCAAGGGGTCATGGGTTCTTCCTCCATCATTACAGTAGCATTAAAACCAAGCATTTTTAATCCCTCAAGCAAGAAAAACACCAGTAACCCAAAGTTTGAGCCAAATTTGAAGTGAGTTTTATTAAATACTAGCCAGGAAAATCTTCAATGGCCAGGTTCAAAGCTGGGGTTCCAAAAAAAAAAAAAAAAAAAAAAAAAAAAAAAAAAAAAAAAAAGTCAGTATGTGTTTATAATGAAAAAACTCCCCAAGGCTTCAAGGCTTCATGCTTCATACTTCCTGTCTTCATCCAATGGAGAGACAGCATACATCCTGACTCACATCCTGCCTACTTACCTCTTGTTTATGTGGGATTTAGCATATCTTGTGCAGTTAGGGCAACAAAACATGTTTATAGAAGTGAAAACATATTGCTTGTTATCTCCCTTGAAGGTGGCATTCCAGGAATTTGTTTCTCCTTGGACAAGTGAGGCTTACATGTTAGAAGCATTTTTGTTTTATAGATATCTTAAGCACAGAAATTAAAACTTAAAACAAAACTTTAGCCCTCACACATTTATAGCAGTGAGAGTAACTGTATGAAAGCACAAAGAAGTCTCTGAAAGTCATTAAATGAAACAATGAAAGTAACGCTAACATTACTATTAGAAACCCCAGATGGTGGAGGTGACAGATCTATAGATATCTGACAGTAGGAGATAAAATAAGTGAATGGTGTCAGCCCAAGGGAGAGGTCAAAAACCTTTGAAATTATACATAGCTCTACAGAATCCTGTGATGTCCCTGCTGATTACAGTTTTGCTTTGGCTCATCATTTATTTCCTTTCTATGACTCTATTCTGCCTTTTGGAAATAATAACCAATATCCTGGGCCATTATATGTTGGAATATATAATTTGCTTTTTGGCTTTACAGTCAGTTACAATTAACAGATTGCCTTGAATATCAGAAGAGACTTTGGATATTTGAGGTGGTTTGGTGACTTTAAATTTGGATTAAACACATTTTTATACTATGATATGATCATAAGGAACATGAAGCAGGGCACAGATTCAGCATACAGTGGAATCCAGGAACATATAACATGTTTGGAGTCACTGCAAGGTATTTCTGAAAGAGCATTTTTGTAAAGCTGTGTGATGGGGCAAGATATAGCAAAAATATTTTCACCTTGTATTATCATTTAGATTTAACTAGAATGGAAAATCCCAAAGATAATTACCCATCCCTATTCTATAAATCAAAGGTCAGGATATCTTTGCTAACTTATCTTTTGCCAAACAACCTGATTATATGGACCCCCTTCTACCTGTTTGTATGGACCCCCTTCCACCTAATTGCTTGTCTTAGCTTATATTAAAACTGCTTGCTTTTATAAAACCCTGTGTGACTGCTGAGAGTGATACCAGACCATGATTTCTGCATTTAAAAACCTTGTGTTCTAGACACTGAGGGCCATACTTAGATCCTCAGGTGCCTGCTGTAATTGCAGCTAGCTGGAATGAAGTCTTCAAATGGCTATAAATTGTATCTGAGTGGTCATTTCTAATGGGCTACCAATATATTTTAGAGGTCCCAACTGAAATCCTAGAGAATGGGCCTAACACATAGAGGCCTTGGGAGACCTGAGAGTTATCAAGAGTTGATAACTACCAGAATTTCTCTTTAGAGGCTAAGCTCTAGGGTTCAAAGTCTTAACCAAAATATCTCTGCTCTATATTCTTCAAGACAAACACCTAAGCTACAACCAAGATTAAGAAAACAATTTCTAACAACTGTATTTCAGGTACCCTGCAAATACCTACTCCCACATCAACCTGTGAGTAGTTGAATATTGCTAGCTATGAATAACAGGATTTGTCAAGACAGTCAAGCATCTTTATGCCAATATTTGTGATGTGTGGCCTTTAGAATGAAGTGAGACTGAGGAGAAGAACTTTAGCACCTTTAAAAATTCCTAGGTTTCTGTCCTGGTCCTGGTTCTTACAGATATTACTAAGCCACTTGTATAAATATAAGGCCAGAAATCATTGCCTAAAATTTCCTCATACAATCTCTGGGACATGGGAAAAGACAGACATCAAGTATGTTCAGAGACTTGACCTAGTCACAACCAGATTGCTAACATATATAAGGTCATGACTGTCTCTAGTAAAAGAAGCTTAGGAATTAATATTAGGGCATGAAGTGTTCCTGACAGCCTCATAGTCTGTTGCTACTCTATTGAGCAGATGGCCCAACACATGGATGTCTAACACTCATGTGACTCAGTACCAAGGCCTGATTCTTGATAAACTTTAGATTTGTTTCCACAAGATCTCAGCCATAAATCCTGCCAGTCCCCTGACAGACAATGACTTTATTGGTCCCATGAATAGTTATATTGTGGTGACTGATCTGATAGCAGGCCTGATCTTACTGACTTGCCACTCACAATACCAGATGAATTATTACTCACACATGGGAGTAGTTTTACCCAAGATGATATCAAGTATATTTCAGCAACAGGACTGGCCCAAGATAAGTCAATCTGAGCACAATCTTTAAGCAGGGGAACCTCAGCTCACTGAATTGAACCTTTATCTTTGACCAAAGTATTCCACTTTGCAGAGAAATTTTAATCATGGAGCTCGGCTGCTCTGATAAGGGATCACTTCCATAGATCTTCTAGGTCTGTATGATCCTGCCAGAATGAAAATATCCACTAGACTATATATAGTATGATCTGGTTGGAATACAGACACACCCTTAGTACAAATCTTTAATTTCTAACAGTGAAGGTAAGATTAATTTATAGAATAAAGTAGCCATGTTTTAAAGTGACATCCAATTGAGAGGCAGTTAAATAAATCAGAGAAAGGTTTGATAGAATAAGTCAGAGATGGAATATTCCCAACTCTCAGAACAAAACACTAAAATGAGTCTACTTAAAAGCAGAGAGAGTATTGGTGTGTGTGTCATATGTGGTATGTCATGTTTGGAGTTTGGTTTGGTGTTTGGTGTGAGCTGCATAGTATATGTGTACGACAGTTTTACTGAGACAGTTTTACAGAGATACACTGCAGAGAGAACAAAATAGACACAGGTGAAGACAGAATGAGCCAGAGAATAAAAAGTAACTTGAAGATTAGAATATATTGCTAATGTTAGCATGAGGTCATGCAGAACAATCCAGTCAAAAGGTGAGAGAAGCTCTATTGAATCATTCAGCTTCAAATATTAGATTGTAAGGAAGCTAGAAGCTTCTAGGCATAGGCCTAGGCCTAGAGATAGTTGGAACAGAAAAGGAAATGTTCTTATATCAGCCCAAGTCATATATTAGCTTACCTTGGTTGCAACTCTCATATCATTACTTCACCTGAAGAAATAAAAGTGTATTGATGCACTGGAGAATAGACAAAACCATTACCATATATGTAGATACCCAAATGCTTTCATTTCACCATGGCCCATGTCCACAGAGTTTTAGGCAGGGAAAGAAGATTGTTAACCTCAGCAGGAAAAATAATCAAAAATAGAGAAGAAAACCATAGCAACTATTAGAAGTTCTCAGATTAACCAAGAAAGACATCATATCATCCCAAAACCTACCCCCCCCCAAAGAGATTCTATGTAAAATGGTCTATGTTATCCTCTAGGTATATACCCATAAAAGAGATGGGAAAGAACCTATAATAGCCAAGAGTCATTGTTAACAAAGGTTAATTTTATTCTTGATCAGGGCAGGTATAGTCACTGCAACTGCCATAGCCATTCAACTGCCTTAGCACTGATTATTGATAATGATCCTAGTCTCTAGAATCTGAATTGAAGGAACTTTTTAAAAGTTGAATATATTTTTAATACCTTTTTTGGTATTGTTTTGCCCAGTTTATCAGCAAGAGAGCTGCAAGAAATAGGACCCTTGCTGGGTGAGTATGTAGGGTCTGTAACTTTCCATGGAGTCCTATTACCATCTATGAACAGCAAATGAGGTGGTATTCCAGTACTTCGTCCCAGTCGAGTTTCCAGCAGGTTTCCTGGAAGTTCGGTACACCATTGCTCTAAGGAAGGGTGAGGGAAAACTTACACATGCTGTCTGACAGTCCCCTTGAGTACAGACATTGCCAACTGCTTTAAAGAAGGAAAGAAAGGAAGCCATGAGATATAAGTGAAAGAAAGTGGAATAGAGAAAGAAAGGGAAAAAGAACAGTTAAGTGGAAAAATGTAATGAGTGGAAGAACAAAAGAAGATGGAGAAAATGTAAAAAAAGAATTGTTGATATGGAGTGAAAAAGAAAAGAATATAAATGTGAGAGAGAAAAGAAAGGGAAGAAGGAAGGAAGGAAAGAAGGGAGGGAGGGAGGGAGGAAGGAAGGTGACGAGTATCAAATGATTGGTATCAGTCTATTTTTACCAGGTCCTCATAACTATAATCATTAGCTGCTCCATTAATTTTTATTCTGATCTTGTTAACTGTGGCATTGTGTATCCTCACCTTCATGACTAACTATTCACTCCTTGAACAAGATGAGTCAGTAATTTGACTTATACCCATAGAAGGGGTGGGGGAATGTGACAAGGTCAAACAAAACTAAAGGTCAACATATCCTAGATAACTTATCTTATGTTAAACTGCCTGTTTGTGGGAATCCCCTCTAGTTAGCCACTTAGCTTCTGTTAAAGCTGATTCCTTTAAATTCCATGCTTTTGTAATTACATCTGTCTGCTGAGAGAGATGCCTGGACATGGTTTCTGCTTTTAAAATCCCCATTTTCTGGACACTTGGCTCCATACTTCCTTTAATCTGATCATTTCTTGTGTGTCAAATTCCTCCATTTGTTTTGTTTATTTAGTTTGGTTTCTTAAATTTATTTATATATTTATTTGTATTCTAGCCTTTGCCACCCTCCATGCCCCCCTCCCAACATACCTCACCTCTGTCGCAAAGAGGATGTTCCTTCAACACAAGGATTCCCCACTACCAGGGACCTCAGTCTCCAGAGGATTCTCTGGGCTAATTTTCACCCACAGAGGACAGAACAGGGAGTCCTCTGCTATATATGTTCTAGAATCCTCTGGCCAGCTCCTGTATACTGCCTAGTTAGTGACACACTGTCTGGGAGCTCCCAGGGGTCTTAGCAAGTTGAGCCTTTTGGTCTTTCTATGCTTCTTCCATCCTTCTCCTAATTCAAACACAGAGGTCCCAACTTCAGTCCAAGGATTCAGTGTAAGTATATGCATCTGTCTCAGTCAACTGGTGGTCTAGACTCTCAGAGGACAGCCTTGATCAGCCCCTAAGCACATCATAGCATCAGTAATATTTTCAGGCCTTGGTATCTCCCCATGAGGTGGATCCCCAGTTGGGCCTGTCACTGGAGCTCACTTCCAACAGTCTCCTCTCCGTTTTTTTTTTTCCATTTTTATTAGATAGTTTTTTTTTTAATTTACATTCCAAATGCTATCCCTTTTCCAGGTATCTCCTCCAAAAATTCCTTATCCCTCTGTCCTGCCCCTGCTCAACAACCATCCACTCCTGCTAACGGGCCCTGACATTCACCTACACTGGAAAAAAGAGCCTTCACAGGACCAAGGACTTCTTCTTCCATTGATGACCAACTAGGCCATCCTCTGCTACATATGCACCTGGAGCCATGAGTCCCACTTTTGTACCCTTTGTTTGGTGGTCCCTGGGAGCTATGGGTATACTGATCAGTTCATATTATTGTTTCTCCTATGGGTCTGGAAATTCCTTTAGCTCCTTGGGTACTTTCTCTATATCCCTCATTGAGGACCCTGTTCTCAGACCAATGAATGGCTGTGAGCATCCACTTCTGTATTCGTGAGACACTAGAAGATCCTCTCAGTAGACAGCTATATCAAGTACCTGTCAGCAAGCACTTGTTGGGATCCACACTAGTGTCCAAGTTTAGTGATTGTATATGGGATGTATCCCCAGGTGGGGAAGTCTATGGATGGTGACTCCTTCAGTCTCTGCTCTACACTTTGTCTCTGTAATTCCTTCCATGGGTATTTTGTTCCCCATTCTAGGAAGACTTGAATTATCCTCACTTTGGTCTTTAATTTTTTCCCAACCAAAATAAGAAACCCAGGACCAGATGGGTTTAGTGCAGAGTTATATCAGTCCTTCAAAGGAGACCAAATATCAATACTCTTCAAACTATACCACAAAATAGAAACAGAAGGTACTCTACCCAATTTGTTCTATGAAGCCACAATTATTCTGATGCCTATACCAAACATAGACCTACAAAGAAAATTTCAGACCAGTTTCCCTTATGAATATCAATAGAAAATTCTCAATAACATTCTCCCAAATGAAATGCAAGAACACATCAAAATGATCATCCATCATGATCAAGTAGGCTTCATCCCAGGAAAATCCATTAATGTATCCCACAATATATATAAATTTAAAAAAAATGTGAGCATCTCATTAGATATTGAGAAAGCATTTGACATAATCTAACACCCTTCAAGAGAAAAGTCTTGGAAAGATCAGCAATTCAAGGCACATACCTAAACATAATAAAAGGAATATATAGCAAACCAGCACTCAGCATCAAAATCAATGGAGAGAAACTTGAAGCAATTCCACTAAAATCAGACAACAAAAGGAGATCAAGTGGATACAAATTGGAAAGGAAGAAGTCAAAATATCACTACTTGCAGATGATATGATGCTATACTTAAGTGATGCCAAAAACTTTACCAGACAAGTCCTAAGCCTGATAAACAACTTCAGCAAAGTATGTGGATATGAAATGAACTCAAACAAATCAGTGGCCTTCCTCTACACAAAGGATAAACAGGCTGAGAAAGAAATTAGGGAAACAACACCTTTCACAATAGTCCCAAAAAATATAAAATACCTTGGAGTGACTCTAACTATGCAAGTGAAAAATTTTTATAATAACTTCAAGTTTCTGAAGAGATTGAAGATCTCAGAAGATGGAAAGAACTCCCATGCTCATGGATTAGCAGGATTAATATAGTAAAAATGGCTATCCTGACAAAAGCAATCTACAGATTCAATGTAATCCTCATCAAAAGTCCAACTCAATTCTTCACAGATTTAGAAAGATTAATTTTTAAATTCATATGGAATAACAGCTAACCTAGGATAGAGGAAACTATTGTCTACAATAAAAGAACTTCTTGTGGAATCACTATCCCTGACCTCAAGCTGTACTACATAACAATTGAGCTAAAAGCCACATGGTATTGTTACAAGGACAGGCAGGTAGAACAATGGATTTGAACTGAAGACCCAGAAATGAACCCACACTCCTATAGTCACTTGATGTTTGACAAAGGAGCTAAAACTATCCAATGGAAAAAAAGGACAGTCTTTTCAACAAATGGTGCTTGCTCATTTAATGATTAGCATGTAGAAGAATGAAAATTGATCCATTCTCATCACCTTGTATAAAGCTGAAGTCCAAATGGATCAAGGACCTCCACATGAAACCAGATACACTAAAACTGATAGGAGAGAAAGTGGGGAAGAGCCTCAAGTACTTGGGTACATGGGAAAATTTCCTGAAAAACAACAATGGCTTATGTTCTAAAATCAAAAATAAACAAATACAACCTTATAAAATTGTAAAGCTTCTGTAAGGCAAAGGACACTGTCAGTAGGAGATAAGGGCAACCAACAGATTGAGAAAAGATCTTTACCAATCCTAAATCTGATAAGGGCCTAATATCCCATATATAAAAAGAACTCAAGAAGTTGGACTCCAGAAAACCAAATAACACTATTAAAAATGAGGTACAGAGCTAAACAAAAATTTCTCTACTGAGGAATACCAAAAGCTGAGAAGCACCTGAAAAAGTGTTCAACATAATCATCAGGGAAATACAAATCAAAACAACCCTGAGATTCCACCTCATACCAATCAGAATGGCTAAGATCAAAAACTCAGGTGACAGCAAATGCTGGAGAGGATGTGGAGAAAGAGGAACACTCCTCCATTGCTGGTGGATTTGCAATCTGGTACAACTACTCTGCAAATCATCTGGCAGTTCCTCTGAAAATTGGACATAGTACTATTGGAGAATGCAGCAATACCACTCCTTGGCATATACCCAGAAGATGTTCCAACTTGTAATAAGGACATATGCTCCACTAGGTTCTTATCAGACTTATTTATAATATCCAGAAGTTGCAAAGGACCCAGATGTTCCTCATCACAAGAATGGATACAGAAAATGTGGTACATTTCAGAATGGAGTACTATGCAGCTATTAAAAACAATGAATATATGTAATTCTTAGGCAAATGGATGAATCTGAAGGATATCATCCTGGGTGAGGTAACACAATCACAAAAGAGCACACATGATATGCACTCACTGATAAGTGGATATTAGCCCAGAAGTTCAGAATACCCAAGATAAAATTGACATTTTCCTCTCCACTTTTTTTCTGCAGTTCTTTTAGAAAAGAATACTTCTGTGTCAAATTTTTTGACTGTGGATTGGTAACACCATCCCTCCTCTTGAGGCATTTACTTTCTAATGCAGATGTACTCTTGAATTTCTCTTTACCCCATGTTGTCCACATCATCTAAGGTCACTTCTATTGAGTCCTGGATGTCACCTATCAGGTCTCTGGTACTTTCTAGAGGGTTCTGTATGTCCCACCTTCTGTGGCTGCAAATTTCCATTCATTTGGCTGGATCTCTGGGCTTCCTTCTGTCCCCTACACCACTCATTATCTTATCCTGTTCCCCTTTTCCACTCCTTGTCTCCTCTCATGCTCAAGTCCCTCCCTTCCTATGCCTCCTATGATTATTTTCTTCCTCTTTCAAAGCAGGATTTAAGAAACTTCATTTGGCCTTTCTGTTTATTAAAGTTCTTAAATTCTGTGTGTTATATCTAATGTATTCTGTACATTTTAGCTAATATCCACTTATTAGTGCGTACCTACCATCTATGAACTTTTCTGTCAGAGTTACCTCACTCAGGACGATATTTTCTAGTTCTACCCGTTTGCCTGCAAATGTCATGAAGTCATTTTTAATAGCTGCATCGTGTTCCATTGTGTAGGTATAGCATCTTTTCTGGATCCATTCTTCACTTGTGGGGAATCTGGGTTGTTTCCTGTTTCTGGTTATTACAAACAAGACCACTATGAACATCATGGAGCACATGTCCCTCTGTTATGGTGGGACAGCTTTTGGGTGTATGCCCAAGAGTGGTAGGTGTTTTTCCAGTTTTCTGAACAATTACCAGATTGAACTGCAGAGTGGTCATGGCAGTTTGCAATTCTACCAGCAATGGAAGAGTGTTCCTCCTTCTGCACATCCTTACCAGCATCTGCTGTCACCTGTGTTTCTTATCTTAGCCATTTTGATTAGTCTAAGGTGGTATCTCAGGGTTTTTGATTTGCATTTCCCTGATGACTAATGACTTTGAACACTTCATTAAGTACTTCTCAGCCATTCAAGATTCCTCAGTTGTAAATTCTCAGTTTAGTTCTATACCCCATTTTTTGATTGGGTCATTTGGTTGTTTGGAGGTTAGCTTATTGAGTTCTTTATATATTTTGGATATTAGCCCTCTATTAGATGTCAGTAAGTGATTTTTTCCCCAGTCTGTAGATTGTCTATTTGTTCTATTGACTGTCCTTTGCTTTACAGAATCGTTTCAATTTCATGAGGTCCCATTTATAAACTCTTGTTCTTAGAGCCTGAGCCATTGGATTTCTATTCAGGAATTTTCTCCTGTGAAAATGAGTTTGGGACTCTTTCCCACTTTCCCTTCTATTTGATTCAGTGTATCTGGTTTTATGTTGAAGTACTTGATCCATGTGAACTTGAGCTTTATGCAAAGTGGCAAATATGGAACTATTTTCATTTTCAACATACCACCTGACAATTAGACCAGCATCATTTATTGAAGATTCTTTCTTTTTTCCATGTACTTTTTTGGCTTCTTTGTCAAAGATCAAGTGTTCATCATGTATGGGTTTATTTCTGAGTCTTCAATTCTACTCCATCATTCAGCATGTTTGTCACTGTACCAGTATCATGCAATTGTTATCACTATTGCCCTGTAGTACAGCTTGAGGTCAGAGATAGTGATTCACCCAGATGTTCTTTTATTTTTAAGAATGGTTTTCGCCAAGGTGGTTTTATTTTTATTTATTTATTCATTTCTAGTTTTTCCACATGAAATTGAGAGTTGTTCTTTACGTGATTTGAAAGACTGTGTTGGAATTTTGATGGGTATTACATTGAATCGGTAGATTGTTTTTGGTAGGGTAGTCAGTTTTACTCTGCTAGTTCTACCAATCCATGGTCATGTGACATCTCTCCATTTTCTGAGGTCATATTTGAGTTCTTCCTTGAGAGACTTGAAGTTATTGTCATACAGGTTTTTCACATTTTTGGTTAGAGTTAACCCAAGATATTTTATATTATTTGTGACTATTGTTATGGGTATTGTTTCTCTAATTTCGTTTTCAGCCTATTTATCATTTGTATAAAGGAAGGTTACTGATTTGTTTGAATTAATTTTATATCCAGCCACTGTGCTAAATTTGTTTTTCAGTTCGAGAAGTTCTCTGATCGAATTTTTGGGGTTGCTTGTTTATACTATCATATAATCTGCCAATAGTGATACCTTGACTTCTCCTATGCCAATTTTCCCCCTTGGTCTCATTTTGTTGTCTTACTGCTCTAGGTAGAACTCTGAGGACTATATTAAATAGATACAGGGAGGGTGTTCATCCTTGTCTTGTCCCCGATTTTAGTGGGATTGCTTCAAGTATCTCTCCATTTAATTTGATATTCGCTATTTGATTTGTGTGTATTGCTTTTATTATGTGAAGGTAAGTACCTTGAATTCCTGATCTCTCCAATACTTTAAACATGAAATGGTATTTTTGTCAAATGCTTTTTCAGCATCCAATGATCTGATCATGCGATTTTTTTTCCTTGAGTTTGTTTTTATAGTGGATTACATTAATGGAATTTTGTATATCGAACCATCCCTGCGTCTCAGGATTAAGCAGACTTGATAGTTGTGAATTATTATTTTGACATGCTCTTGGATTCAATTTTTTAGAAGTGTCTTGAGTATTTTTGCATCAGTATTCATAAACAAAACTTCTCTTTTTGTTGGGTCTTTGTGTTTTAGATATCAGAGTAACTGTGGCTTCATAAAATTAATTGGACACTGTTCCTTCTGTTTCTATTTTAAGGAATAGTTTGAGGAGTATTGGAATTAGCTCTTATTTGAATTCTGCACTAATGTCATCTGGCTCTGTGTTTCTTTCTTTATTTCTTTATTTTTTTTTTTGGTGGGGGGGAATTCATGACTTCAATTTCCTTAAGGGATATGGAATTTTCTAGTTCGTTTACCTGGTTTTGATTTAACTTATGTTTTCCTATCTGTCTAAAAAGTTATCCGTTTCATGTAGATTTTCCTATTTTAGTTTTCCTCAGTTTCTGTTGTTATGTCTCCCTTTTCATTTCTTTAAAATGGATATGTTTATAGAGAGTAATTTTAGATTTAGAGTATGTAACTTGTTTTTGAATTTACAAAAAATCACAGATAACATATTTACTTGAGTTTCAGATAATACAGCTTTGCACTATATTTAGAATTTTTAAAGATTAAGGAGACCCTTGAAATTGTATTGTATTTTGCATTTTGTGATTAATTTTAGACTTCACAGTAGGGGAATTAAATTATGATTTAATGTATTTTGTTTTTGAATCAAGTTGAAAAACATTAGAGTTATGTTGACTAACCTGCAATATTAACTTGACAACATCAAGTTAATATAATAACAAAAAGGAGATGGGCTTCAGAACTTGCATTTGTGTCCAAGCTGAGGTTAGCCTATTTCCTAATAAAATTATGAAAAAAATATAGAAAGATGAAGTGAGTTAAGCACAAGCATTCGTTTCCTTTTGCTTTCTAATTGTGACTGCTTTGTGACCAGTTTCCTTATACTCCTACAGATATGATTCCCCTGCTATGATGAACTGTATTACAGAACTCTGAGACAAAATAAACCCTTTTTCCTCCAAGTTATTTTGTCGAGGTATTTTTATCACAACAGTAGAAAACTTAACTAGAGATATAAGTATATTTCTACCAGCCATGTATGGTTGAGACAATTAAAGAATCAGAGTTATGGATTAGACCCTGTCAGAATATGAAAGTTGGTTTCATCAAATATCACAAAAAGGTAGAGTATTTCCATGCTCATACATTGATATGAGCCAGGCAAAACAGTAGACACCATCTTTTAGAGAAAATTAGAGGTACAGAAATATACAACTGAACCCAGGCAAGCAACAGTACAAATTATACAAATTAGATAGAAACCACAAAGAAGGATCAGCTCGTAAAGTGTTTGACATGCAAATAATAACTATTAGATTTCAGATTTTCAGCACCCATACACATATCTTGGTGTATTACCATCCACCTGTAATCTTTTCCTTTTTTATTAGGTATTTTCTTCATTTACATTTCCAATGTTATCCCCAAAGTCCCCCATACCCTCCCCCCCCACTCCCCTACCCACCCATTCCCACTTCTTGGCCCTGGCGTTCCCCTGTACTGAGGCATATAAAGTTTGAAAGAAAGATGGGCCTATGGACTATAATCTTAAAGCTGGGAAAGCTAAGATAGTAAGATTCTTGAGGATTCCCAGAAAGCCAGTCTATCCAAATTAGCATGTTTTAAGTTCAGTTAGATACTCTGTCTCATTTAATAATTTGGAAAATGATTGAGGAGTTTATCCCATGCGGATCTCTTGCTTCTATACATATGTAGCCATCTACACACTTAGAAGGCAAATGGTCAGAAAAAAAAATTACTTGAATATGAAGGGCAAGTTGGGATACTATTTTCTACTTATTCTAATGTGCCTTACATTACTGTTTTGATAAAACAACTGATTCATTGGTGAGATAATTTCACACTGTATTAGGTTGTATTAACCTTTATTTTTAGCACTCCTTTACATATTCATGGTGAAATAATAATTACTTAGAGTTGATAATGATGAGCCTTCAAAGATCCTGTCCATTTTCTGAAAAAAATATTATCTATCACTGACCCACAATTTATCTTATAAATTTGGAAGAAAATTAATATCTGGAAGAATAGTAAAAAGAAGAAAATAGCATGCATACTTATCTTGCATAGTTATATAAGGTCATTACCATAGGAACCACAAAGTCTTGGGGAAAATATCCCAGCCCTAATGTTAGATTATTTAAATATAAGTTGTTTTTTAGGATGTCCTTCACGGCAATAGAAAATTATAGCAGGGGGTTCTCAAATGTCCTAATGTTATGAACCTTTAATATATTTCTTTATGTATGATGATCACAAACTGTGAAATTTTTGTTGCTAATTCAAAAGTGTAGTTTTTCTAGTGTTATAAATAATAATTCAAATACCTATGTTTCACTTCATCTTAGGCGATCCTTATGAATGTGTCATTCAATACCAAAAAAGTTGCTATTCACTGATTCCCAACTGCTACCCTATAGCTTACTATTATTGCTGTTAGTTACACTGAAGAAATAAATGATTCTCCAGTGATCAAGACACACATTATTTGGCAGCAGGACATGAAAATGTCAGTCAGGGGATGAGCTAGTAGTTTCCACCTTGGTGGCTGGCTCTCATAGTACTAGTACCTATCATCAAATTCACTAAAAGGGAATTGTCATCAACCACTCTGATAGATTTTCATCTCTTAAAGCTATACAACATAAAAGGCAATATATTATGGCTGGTGAAATAATGGCATGAATTCATAGGATACAGTAAATATTTTCTAATTGAATTTAAATCTCAGTCCACTATAGTAAACTCACATCTATTACTACAAGGCAGTACAAAAGTGTGTAGTTTGATGGTTTATACAAGCAACTGGGGAATCAAGGTTTACTTGTTTGTTAAAAGGGTTTAGTATTCTATACAAGTACCTTCTACAACATTTCTACCTGTAGATCATTGTTGCTGTAGTTCTTGGTCTTGGAAGAAAACCTCAATTTTGTCCTACATGGGTGGTATCTACTATAAAGCTTTAGCACATATCAAGCTCCTGAAAATAAATGATGGTATATGTGATTTAGTGGTCACATTCTCAAGAATAAAAGTAAGAAAACTATCAAATATAAAATCAGAATTTCAATGTTCAAGGATGGGACAGAAGTGATATAAGAGCCTGGGAAAGGAATAAAGTGTTTTGTAGTCATTTACTGTTAAGTGAAACATTTGTTCCCTACTGGAGTAAGGAAGAAAGTTTGTAAGATTCAGAAAACTAATAAACAAACAATCTATAAAACCTTAGAAGGCACAGAAAGTTCCTGAAGTTTATAATATATTCAAAGATAAACACATGGTTTTACAAATAGACACCTTCCTAGAAAAAGATTTCTAAGTGGTTGAGCTGCCTGAAATTCCCTCACAGAGCTCCTTTTATGTTCCTATTAATTGTTGCCACTGATAAATGCAGAAAGTATTGATCATCTATCTCCTTTTAGATGAGCAACTCCTTATCAATGCCCCTATAAATAACCATAATATATAAGTTTCTCACTGAACTAGGCTTGGACTCAATCATGTTTATCAGTCATTACTGACATTAAAAACATATTTGTGTATATCTCCAGAAGAAAATTGCACCTTAACAAGTATAGAAATTTGGCATCCTTATGATTTTGACGATATTGTAAATTCTCTCTAAAGCCCAGGTTCTCTTGCTTTTAAAAGAGAACATGCGTCATAATTTACTTCAAAGTATTTGTTTTCTGTTTAACTTGATGTATTATTTTACTCAAAACCATATTTCATTCCTCGGAGTCTGGGACTATTTGACACAGTTTAATGCAACTACAAACAAAATTTTAACCTCATGAAATTTCTATTATTTTTGAAATAAAGGACAGTAAATACTAATTGTAAAAATGACTATATGGTAATGACTGCTGTAGAAATAAAAATAATAATAGTGAAAAGTAAAAGCAGTGGGGGATGTCTATTTTAAGTATATTTTATATAGTGATTAGAGAAATCATTTTTAGTGTGTTGACATTTGAATAAATAGTACAGGGAAATGAAATTACAAACTGTGCATATTTACGAAAGAACATTTTAGGCAGCAGGCACACCAAATGCAATAGCTCTTAGGTCTGGTTGGCATTTCTAATGAATAGCAAAGACCCTAATGTGGAGAGAAGTTCACAGAAGTGACAGAAAGTAAGATGTTATAGGGCACTATATGCCCTGTATTTTAATTAGATTGCACAAACCTTCATAAACGTGGAAGAACCAAGGGCAGAACTAAGAAGACTGCTCAGAATTGTGTTGTAAATATTTCCATCAGTAATCTTACTTTAGAAAACTAGGTTTAAATTGCCTAATAAATATCTAAAAGGAGAGATCAGTTTGTAATATAGAAATTCAAGTTTGTAGCTTAGAAAAATTTTTTATAATACTTAGATAGTCTTTAAAGTGTTCAGGGAACATGGAGCTAAAGGAAAAATATAGAAATATATGGATTGTGACATATGCATTTTGGATCACATAGGTAAAAAAGAGGGCAGCAGACAGAAGATTGAAGAGAAGCATGTGAAAAAGAAAATATGCATAAAATTTCAAAACTCTAATAAGTTAGTATATATAGTGTTAGGTGTGTTAAAAAGCTTCTCACATCTTCTATTTTCTCAATTATCATGGGGTGGATCAGCAACCAGAAAATTGGGTTTCTGAGGAACTTCCAGATTGATTTCCATAATGGAAATCAATCAAATCACTTCCCTTCCTCCCTTTTCTCTCTTCTCCCTCCAAGTCTGCCACATTTATACCCTTCTCTTTCTTCTATTTCTCTCCCTTGAGAGAGAGAGAGAGGTGTGATAAAGAGTGAAAAAGAATGAGGCATAGAGTGAGGAGAGGAAGAAAGATAAAAGATAAGAGCTAAAGAGAGATGGGAACAGAAAGAGATAAAGATACAGATAAAAGATAGAGTATAAGAATAGGAGAACAAGATATATATTACAGAGGGAAAGAGGTTAGAGTGAGAAAGAGAGACAATGGGAGAGATATAATGGATAGAAGGGAAGAGACACAGAGAAGCAAATAGAGATGGCGAGTGAGAGAATGAGAAGGAAGTAGAAGTAGAGAGAGGGACTAAAGAGAGAGTTGGAAACATTATTCAAAGATGGGAAGATAGAAAGGGTAATAGACAGAGTAGTTAAGAGAGAAGTGATATAGAGAGGAAGAGAGGTGAAAGAAAGTGAATACCTTTTTAAAGCCTCTCTCTACTCTCTCTCACTTTCTCCTCCCAAATCCCTTCTATCTTTTTGTCTCACTTTCCATCATTGTCTCTCTGTCTTCCTCCTTTATCTTTTCCCTATCCCTTTCTATGCATCCATTTCTCTTCCCTTTTTTATCCATTCCCTATTCTTCCTCTCCATTGTTGTGTCTCACTCTTCTCTTTATCCATTCTAATCTCTACCCTCTCTCTCCATCCATGTTTATACTCAATTCCATCCCTGTTTCTATTCCATTCCTCTCACTCTCTGTTGATTCCCTGCTCACTTATCTCTCTCTATCAGCTCCCACTTTATTACTATGCCTTTCTCACTAACTCTCCCTGCTTTGTATTTATTTTTACCACATATCCGTCCCTATCTCTGTCTCTCTTTCCATTTAACTCTATCCTATTTTCTTCCTCTCTATTTTCTCCCTCCCTATTATCCCCTTGTCTCCTATCCTCTTTATATCCTTTCCATATTTGCTCACTAGCTAACATTTCTACACTCTTTGTGCTCTTATTTTTTTCCTCTCTCACTTTTCCCTCTTCCCCTCCATTTCCATAAAGTGATGGAGTAGAATGAGATATGTAAGAGGTATAAAGAGCTATAGTAGAGAGGAGGGGAGGTAGAGGAAAAGATAAGAACTGTAAGAAACAGTGAGAATTACAGAGAAAGATTCAAGATGACAGGGAGACAGTAAGAAAAATATAGAAGATAAGGTAAGGACTGATTAGAGGACAAGACAGAAAAAGAGGGAACAGAGGAATACAGGGTAGTAGAGGGAAGTGAGAATGTAGGAGGGAGCAAGAGAAAGAGAGAAAAATACAGATAGAAAAAATTAGAGGGAGAGAGAAAATAAAGAGGGATGAGAGAAAGTGAAGTAGAGATGAGATAGAAGAAAGAAAGAAAGAAAGAAAGAAAGAAAGAAAGAAAGAAAGAAAGAAAGAAAGGAAGGAAGGAAGGAAGGAAGGAAGGAAGGAAGGAAGGAAGAAAGAAAGGAAGGACGACAGAAAAAGAGGATGGATGTGACTGAAAGATGCACAGAGGGTGATAAATAAAAACAATGACAGAAAGAGGATGACAAAGATTTTAAAATAATATGGTTGGAGAAAGAATGAGGAAACATGCTGAGAAAGACAGATGGATGAAATGAAGTGGGTTTTTCTCTTCCTCTCTCAGCCTCTCTTCCTGCTCTACTCAATCTCTCTTCCTTTCTAACTCTCTCAAAGCCCCTCATTTCCACCCCTCTATGTCTCTTTCTCTCTCTCTCTGTTTCTTTTTTTCTTTATCTCTACTCCTGCCTCTTTAACTCTAGCTCTATTACTGTGACACTAGTAGTCTCTCTTTTTTTTCTTTCTACATAAATTTCTTGCCCATTCTCCTCTTTCTCACTCTCTTCCTTGACCCATTTGATCAATTCCTTCTTTATCATCTTCCATATTATCTCTACGTCACTCTTTATTTTTCAATTTTCTTTTTACCTGTCTCATTCTCCTTTTCTATCTTTGTCTCATTCTATTCATACCCTTCAACAATGTGTTTTTCCCCTATTATCCCCTTTTCTCTGTCCCTTTATCTCTCTTTGTTTTGATCTCCCTATCTTTAATCCCTCTGTTCCACTCTCCACCACCCCCACCCCCACTCTTTCCCATTTTTTGTCTCACTCTCTTCTGTCCTTCACTCTCTATCTATCTCACATATTCCTTCACTCACTCTCAATTCCTCTCTCCTTCTTTTTACCCCCTCTCCCCATCTCTCCCTCATCTCACTCTATTGCTTTCTACCATATTCCCTCCTTCTCCAACTCACTGTATATTTTTCCTGTCTATTCTTCTGTCTCTCCAGTTGTCCCTCATATATACTCATATATATATATATATATATATATATATATATATATATATATATATATATATATGTACATATATATATACACATATATATATATACCTCATATATATAATATATATATGTGTGTGTGTGTTAGTGTGTGTTTGTGTGTGTATAATTCCTTCTATTTCTTACTTTCTATCACTCTGTTTCTCTCTAACTCCCTATTTTTTAATTCTTCATCTCTCCTTCTTTCTCCATTTCTAGCTATCTTTCAGTCTTTTCCTCCTACTCTCTCTCCCTTCCTCTCCATCTCTTTACCTCATTTTCTTTCTCTTTCTCATCCAACAGTTATCTCTTCATTTGCTTTCTCTTTGCCCATTCTCCCCAATCTCTCTCCCTAGTCTCTCACACTCTCTCACTCATTTTCTAATTTCTTTTCACCCACGTCTCATTCTCTTCAATATGAAAAAACATCACACTTAACAAAAGTAAGAGTATTAGAGATTTTTGGGAGGCAAATACTGAAGAATAGAAAAGTAAGCAAGAGAGTGAGAGAGATAGCTGGAGAGAGAAAAAGATAGTGTGACAAGATGAGGAAGAGGGGAGAAGTAGAGAAAAAGAAAGTGGAGGGGAAGATAAAGAAATGAAGAGAGAGGTGGTGAAAGAAAAATGATAGAGATAGAAAGGGGCCTGGAGAATGAAGGGAAGAAACATAGAGAAATCAGAGATGAGGAAGAAATTAGATAGAGAGGGTAGAAAAATGGGGTAAAAGAAGGTGAGAGGAGATAAAAAGAAGGAGCTTTGAAGAAAGAAAAGGAGGCAGGAAGCATGAAAGAGAGACATGCAGAGATAAAGCTGGAGGGATAAAGGATGAAATAGGGAGAGAACAGGTATAAATGGAGACAGAGGTGGTTTAAGTGGGTGAAAGCAATAGAAGGAAAGATAGGAAAACAGAGGAAAGGAAGCAGTGCAAAAGAAATGGAAGTCTCAAAAAAGAAGAGGCAGAGACAGAGAGGTCAAAATGTAAGCAAGTTTAAGAGAGTTAAGAAGATAGAAATAAAATGATAGAGTAGAAGACAGGGAAGACAGGGAGATAAAATGCAGTGAGGGTTGACAAGGAGAGGGCAAGAGCACATAAAACAGAGTGGAGAGGTAATGGGAGAGAAGGCAGAGTGAGGGGAACAATGGGGAGAAGACAGCATAAGGAAGAGAGATAGGGAGAAGAGAAAGAGTACAGTATGTGAAGGAAGAGATTGAGAGAGAGAGAGAGAGTTAGAGAGGTATATAAAGGGGTTATAAAAAGAGAGGATGGGAGAACAGAGAAATAGAAAGGGAACAACAAAGACAAAATGGGAAAAAAGAAGTAAGAAAGTGCAAGAGAGAAAGAGCAGGAGAGAGAGAAAGAGAGAAAAAGAAGATAGAGATAGAATTAGACAGGAATAAAATGGGAAAGACAGAGAGACAGCATGGTACTCTCACTCCCATACTTCTTTTTCTCTCCTGTCTTATTCTATCTTTTCCTCCTTTATCTCTGTCCTAATTCTCTTCATTGTATCTGTCTTCCTTTCTCCCTGTCTCTTTTTTACCATATCTCCCTCATGTTGACCCCCTCTCTTCCTTTCTATATACCTACTCCCCTCTCATGTCCCCTCACTTCCTGTTTAATTCTTTCTCTCCCAATCTACCTTTCACCCTTATCCTCTCTCCTCTCTGACACTCTTCCGTTCTTCTCTGTCTTTCTCCATCTGTCTCTCTTCTTTATATTTCACCCTTTATATATCTTCCTCTCCACTTATATTTTCCTCTATCTCTTTCCCTTTCTATCTTCTCCCCTTCCTTATTTCTCTTACCCTCTGTATTTATCCCCACTTCCATCTCTTCTCTTTCCTTCTCTTTATTTATTATATTCACACTCCTTCTTTTGCTAACCTATCCTACCTTCTCCATTACACCTTGTCTTCTTTTTTCTACCCTAATCCCCACTCCTCTCTTACTTGTCACTCTCTAAAGGTCATTCCCCCTCCCAATTTCTTTCTCATTTCTCTCTCTCTCTCTCTCTCTCTCTCTCTCTCTCTCTCTCTCTCTCTCTCGATTTTACTTTCTTTTCCTTTCTCTCCTATGCACTCTCCATTTATTTATCAGTAGTTCTTTCAGTGTTTTGCTCACCCAAGATTTTTCTAACTCTCCCTCCCTCCCTTCCTCTCTCCTGTCTTCCCCACACATGCCCTTTCTTCTCCTGTCATTCTCTCCTCTTATCTCCTTCACTCTTCTCTTTTCACCCTACTCTCTTTCACTTTCCTTATTTATTCTCACATCTCTTTCTTCCTATTCATTCCCTTATCCCTCTCTTTCTCTTGTTCTCACTTCATCACGATATATTTCTTTCTTTCTCCAACACCATCTTCTCTTGCCCTCTATTCCATTCCCCTTACTTCCCTTATTCTCCTATCTCTCTCTCTGTCCTGGTGTTTTCATCTGTCTAGAGAATGATATAGTTAAGTTTAGGAAGAAGAAAGTGGTAAAGAAAGAGCAATAAGTAGGGAGAGTCAAAAATGAGGGAGAAAGAGGAGGAGAGATGGGAAAGAAAAAAAAGGAGTGTGTAGAGAGGGATAGTGAGAGAGGGGAAGATATGGTGGGCAAGATTTAGATGGAGAGGGGAGAAATAGGTAAAATTAAGATCAGAGACTAAAAGAGAGGGTGTGAGTGTAAGAGACAGGAGAAAGAGGGGGGAAAGAAATGGTGAGAAAAAGAGGTAGAGATAAGAGAGAGGAAGAAAGGGGAAGGAGAAGAGAAGGTAGAGAAGAGATAGGGGAGAGAAAAGAGGACTAGGAGAGGAGAAGGGGACAAAGACAGAGAGGAGATTGAGGGAAGGAAATTTGGGATAAAAAGTGAGACAGAAGGGAGAGATGGAAGAGAGGAGAGTGTAAGAAGGAGAGGCAGACAGAAGAGAAAGATGGGAGAGCTAGGGGGAGGGAGGGGGTAAAAGTAGAGAGGTGACAGTAGGTAGTGAAAGAGTGAGAAAGTGAGAGAAAGGAGAAAGCTCGTGAGAGAGGGTGACAGAAAAGAGGGTAAAAGAAGGAAAAGAGAAGAGAGAGAATAGAGAAGAGAGGGAATAGAAAGGAGAAGAGAAGGGCATAGAAAGAGGAGGATGAGAGAGAGAAGTTGGAGAAAGGTGACAGAGAAAAGGAGGGAGTAAAGAGGGTGAGAGATGGGGGACAGAAAAGAGGGGAGAAAGAGAAAGAGAGAAGAAGAGAAATAGAGAGTGGAGAGGGGTAAAATTAAGGGGAGAAAGGGAAAGAGGGGGAAGAGAGAGGGATCAGAGAAGAAAGAGCTAGGAGGAAAGGAGGAGAGAGAAGAGAAAAGTAATGAGAGGGAGAGAGGGGGCAGAGAGAGTTAGGGAGAGAGGGGGATGGTAAGGTCACAAAGGATTGGAATTTTGTGATGCAAGACAGGGCTCAGAGCTTGGAGCAAGTTCAACAGTGTGGCCAAGAGCACACAGCTAGGAGAGACACCTTTGTCCTTCCTGACTCCATTGGACCAGATATCAGATGTTCTTGCCAAGTTACTAGACACGAATTAACTTGAAGATAGCATTGCTGGTTAGTATATACCCTTGCCTTCTTTATTGCATATTCTACTTAATGTGGTTAAATATAGGTATAAATATTTAACAATGACTATTATATATACAGTTCCATGGAAATAAAGGGTACCTGTACAACTTAGGCATCCTCACCCAGGGGCAGTACCACTTTCCAAAAATGGTATTTCTAAGTACATTAAAATCACCCCAAATTCCACTTATGTCGGCGACCTTATGTTTGAGGCTACACCATGTTCTGAGCTTGTTTCTTCTGGTCTCCACACATGAAATCCACTATACTGGAATCCTGTGATCTTTTTTAACTTCCTTATATTTCTTACCCACTCGACTAGACACATAGCTCCTAGAATGTTATTTCTTAAGGATTGTGTCAGAAAGACTTGGTAGGGAACTAAAATGTCTTTTTTTTTTAAATCTGTGCATATGATTTGAGTATAATGTTTTCTGATGGGAGAAGCAGAAATAATGTTAAGTAAAGGGCATTCTGGGTCACACAGTGTTTGAGGCTACCCTAATGAACCTAGTGAGGTATTAATTCAAATAAAACAAACAAATAAAAACTTCAGGAAAGCTTTCTTAGAATACATATGAATTGCAAGACCAGTTTAAGTATCTTACCAAGAACCTGTCTCAAAACCTGCCTCAAAACAAATTATTTTTAAGAGAGATGGGAGTTCCATGGCAGACAACTTGTGTACTATGTACAATATTTTAGCTTCAACCTACAATATCAGACCATAATGTAGCAGCATCATCTAACCAAAGAGAAATATAGTTATTTGTATGTTCTCTACTAGTGTTGCTCTGGCAACGGGAAGTCATTTTAAGAATCAGCATTCAAAATCCCTTATCCTATGGACCAACTGATAATAGTCCTACTAGAACCAACAGGCATCCTGGTATTCTCCACTGTCAGAATTTTATTTCTTCTCTTGTCTTATCCTTCATTCATTTGAATCCACAGTTGTCATCTGGATTTTCATATTACTATGTGTAGTTTGAACTTTCAGTTTAAGCTACGTCTCAGACATATGGTTCATTGTCTCTCTAGCAAAAATATTTCAAACACACACACACACACACACACACACACACACACACACACACACACACACAAAGATACTAGACTTTTAACATAGATAAAAGAAAAAACACTAGCCATCTCAGAATTCAAATGTATATTGTTTTGTATTTTACAACACATTTCATGACAAATGAAAGACAATAAGTAAAAATTATAGTGCAATTTGTACTTAATCTCTCTTCACTGAAGATTTGTTTCCTGGTAAAGATTCCCCCAGTTTTTAATTGCCAAATTTCATCTAGTTAGATGGGTAATGATAGTTAAAGGGTTGCCTCTAAGGTAATGTATGCCAAATAATAAAGTGCATGTACTAGAATCTGATAATCTTTGATTATTGTGAAATTCTCAAACCATACTCATAACAGCATACCTTAAAGAGAAAAGGCTACATTTTTTTAAACACAAGTCTATCATTTTGGAACTACTAATCTAAAGTGCACTGCTAAAGGCTGAAAGAGGACCTTTATATATCCTTTCGTTTCTTTTTCAGTTTCCACATATTTGATGCCAGCATGGTCCTGCTAAACAAGTCTGCCAATCACCAAATAAGAGGTTTCACTTTAGCTACAATAGCATGCATAATGTGCAATACCTCTATGGCCCTTCCAGAATGGCGAAATTGCTACTTGAACAACTCCATGCTTTCCTACCCAAGTCTGGCTTTTGTGAATATTTGGGAGGCCTACATCTGCCACCACAACCACAACTCAAGCCACCTGAGAGATTGCCATTACTACACCTGCCATAACAACCTTGTTCCTTTGGATATCCGGGTATCTCAAATTCTGCTCCTGGTTGCAAACGTTGTTGGTCTGGTTGGGACAGTTTGTTCTGTCTTTGCTCTACAGCAGTTAAACACAGAGGAACTGCATAAGAATAATGACTACAATCCATTTGTTCTTTCAGCTGTCCTCAATGCTATTGCTAGCACCTTTATTTTTCTTGCTGTTATGTGTAATCACCTCTCCGTGCCCAGCAAGGAAGAGGTATCTTTCCTGCAATCTTTCCAAATGCCAAATTTTTCCAATGCTCAAAGAGCAGGCAGAGCCATGGGATTGGCATACATATCTGCCATATTGTTTTTATTAAGTGCTATAATTTTTATTTCTTACTGTCCTTCAATGGAAATCAAAATGTTTCCCCGTGTCTGAAAATAAATTTGCAGCATACATAACCTTGAAAATCAAAACGTCTTGGCAATGGTTTTGGGGACCTAGACTGAGATGTAATGGGAGATATTTTTAAAATATTAACTTAGATTTTCTAAGGACATAAAGCCCTACCCTATGTATCCTATGACAGAAAATGGCAAAATGACATCAAGCATTCTTTCCTATTTGGTTTATTACTTCTTTGGTTGAATTTTTTGCTTTAGTTTTTTTTTCATGTTTTTGTTTATTTGTTTGTTTTGATTTTTGTTCATTTTTATCATTCCAACTTGTCAATTTTGTTTTATAGAATCTAAATTTTAAATATGGTTTGTCAAGGTAAATAATCAATAAATATAGTTGTATTAGTCATGGATCTCTAAAGGACAGAACATATAGAATCCATCTCTCACATACAACTTTATTCTCTCTCACTCTTTCCCTTCCTCTCCCTTCTCCCCTTCTCTCTCTCTCTCTCTCTCTCTCTCTTCATATTGCAAAGGGAGATTTCCTTGTCTGGCTACATTATTTCTTTTAAAGTTTAAGAATTATCCACTATGTTCATAGCAACCTTATTTATAATAGCTATAAGCTGGAACGAACCCAGATGTCCCTCAAGAAAGGAATGGATACAGAAAATGTGGTACATTTACACAATTGTATTAGTCAGGGTTCTCTAGAGTCACAGAACTTACGGATAGTCTCTAGTTAGTAAAGGAATTTATTGATAACTTACAGTCGGCAGCCCAATTCCTTACAATTGTTCAGTCGCAGCTGTGAATGGAAATCCAAGGATCTAGCAGTTACTCAGTCTCACACGGCAAGCAGGCGAAGGAGCAAGAGCAAGAGCTAGACTCCCTTCTTCCAATGTCCTTATATTGTCTCCAGCAGAAGGTGTAGCCCAGATTAAAGGTGTGTTCCACCACACCTTTAATCCCAGATGAAAGGCATAGCCCAGATTAAAGGTGTGTTCCTTAAACTCGGAGATTCAATCTTCTGGAATCCATAGCCAATATGGCTCAAGATCTTCAAACCAAGATCCAGATAAGGATCTCCAAGCCTCCAGATAAGGTTCACTGGTGAGCCTTCCAATTCCGGATTGTAGTTCATTCCAAATATTGTCAAGTTGACAACCAGGAATAGCCACTACAATCCACCCCTTGTCAACTTGACACAAATAATATCTCATGTTCACATGAAACAATAACAAGGTTGTAAATACGCCTAACATGATAGAACTATCCCTCGTACAATCACAATCGCATTAGTAAATTTACAATGGGCATTCATATTACTTTATAATCCTCGTTTCTGCAACTGGTTACGTGGCCTTAATTGGTATTTATAACTACCTTCCTCTACTACCCATTCTGTATTTCCTTCTCCTTCAGCCAGCACCTCAGCAGGTCTTGGCTCTTTTCCTGGAGGATTGACCCATACCTTCATTCCTGATGGGTCTGCATCCTTTGTCATCCTGCTTGGATTAGGCTGTTGTAGTTTCCCATTGACTTTAATCACAGGACATGGTAGTACTAAGAGACGCCCTAAGGGATCTCCTACACTCCAGACATAATCTTGCTTACCACCATTGTGAAGAGGTAATCCAATTTCCCCATGGTAATCTGGATCTATCACCCCTCCTAACACTGTTATTCCTTTTTTAGCCTGTTGGTTTAAGGGCATTAGAAGCCCAAAATGACCAGGGGGAAGTCTGAGCTTCCAGTTCAATGAAATGTTTGTTGTAGCTCCTGGTAGGAGCACTCCCCTCTCTGGAGCCAAAACTTCTAAGCCAGCAGAACCTAGAGTTATGGGGACAGGAAGCAAAAATTTTCCTAGAGGGTCACTAGGAGTGATAGTAAGTGGAACTATTCCTTTTTCCACCCCTTGATTCCTGGACCCATGAATCCTGGCTATGGGTGAAACTGTACCATATATCGAGCGCTGATTCAAAGCATATACTGCCTTCTGAAGAACTCTACCCCAGCCTTCCAAGCTGTTACCACCTAATTGGCGCTGTAACTGCGTCTTCAAAAGGCCATTCCATCTTTCTATCAGACCAGCTGCTTCAGGATGATGGGGAATGTGGTAAGACCAGTGAATTCCATGATCGTGGGCCCACTGTCGTACTTCTCTGGCTGTGAAATGAGTTCCTTGGTCAGAAGCAATACTGTGTGGAACACCATGACGATAGATAAGGCATTCTGTCAGTCCGTGAATGGTGGTTTTAGCAGAAGCATTACGTGCAGGAAAGGCAAATCCATAACCAGAATAAGTATCTACTCCAGTAAGAACAAAACGCTGTCCTTTCCATGAAGGAAGTGGTCCAATGTAGTCAACCTGCCACCAGGTTGCTGGCTGGTCACCTCGAGGAATGGTGCCATATCTGGGGCTCAGTGTTGGTTTCTGCTGTTGGCAGATCTGGCAATCAGCAGCAGCAGTAGCCAGGTCAGCTTTGGTGAGTGGAAGCCCGTGTTGCTGAGCCCAAGCATAACCTCCATCTCGACCACCATGACCACTTTGTTCATGTGCCCATTGAGCAATGACAGGGATGGCTGGGGAGAGAGGCTGACTGTCCACAGAACGGGTCATCTTATCCACTTGATTATTGAACTCCTCCTCGGCTGAAGTCACCTTTTGGTGAGCATTTACATGGGACACAAATATCTTCACATCCTTTGCCCATTTGGAGAGATCTATCCACATACTTCTTCCCCAGATGTCTTTCTCACCAATTTTCCAATTGTGATCTTTCCAAGTCCCTGACCATCCAGCCAATCCATTGGCTACAGCCCATGAGTCAGTGAATAATCGTACATCTGGCCACTTCTTCTTACAAACAAACTGTAATACCATGTGTACTGCCCGAAGTTCTGCCCACTGTGAAGATTTCCCTTCACCTGTGTCTTTCAAGGTTGTCCCAGAAAGGGGTTGTAATGCTGCAGCTGTCCACTTCTGGGTGGTGCCTGCATAACGTGCAGAGCCATCAGTAAACCAGGCTCTAGTCTTCTCCTCTTCGGTCAGTTGATCATAGGGAACACCCCATGAGGCTATAGGTGCATGCTTGGCAGCAGATGGCATTGTAACAGGAGTAGAAACCATAGGCATTTGAGCAACTTCTTCATGTAACTTGCTTGTGCCTTCAGGACCTGCTCTGGCCCGATCACGTATATACCACTTCCATTTGATAATAGACTGCTGCTGTGCGCGTCCCACTTTATGACTTGCAGGGTCTGATAGTACCCAGCTCATGATGGGTAGTTCAGGTCGCATAGTAACCTGGTGTCCTATTGTCAAACGTTCAGTTTCCACTAAGGCCCAATAGCAGGCCAAGAGCTGTTTTTCAAAGGGAGAATAGTTGTCTGCAGATGATGGTAGAGCTTTGCTCCAAAATCCCAAAGGTCTTTTCTGTGATTCACCTACAGGGGCCTGCCAGAGGCTCCAAACAGCATCTCTATCAGCCACAGACACCTCAAGTACCATCGGGTCTGCTGGGTCATATGGTCCAAGTGGTAGAGCAGCCTGCACAGCAGCCTGGACCTGTTGAAGGGCCTTCTCCTGTTCCAGGCCCCACACAAAGCTAGCAGCTTTCCGAGTCACTTGGTAAATAGGCCTAAGTAACACACCCAAGTGAGGGATGTGTTGTCTCCAGAATCCAAATAGGCCCACTAAACGTTGTGCTTCTTTCTTGGTTGTAGGAGGGGCCAGGTGCAATAACTTATCTTTCACCTTAGAAGGAATATCTCTGCATGCTCCACACCACTGGACTCCTAAGAATTTCACTGAGGTAGATGGTCCTTGAATTTTGGTTGGATTTATTTCCCATCCTCTGATACGCATATGTGTTACCAATGAGTCCAAAGTGGTTGCTACTTCCTGCTCACTTGGTCCAATCAGCATAATGTCATCAATATAGTGCACCAATGTGATATTTTGTGGAAGATCCAAACGATCAAGATCCCTTCTAACTAAATTATGACACAGGGCAGGAGAGTTAATATATCCTTGAGGCAAAACTGTGAAGGTATACTGTTGGCCTTGCCAACTGAAAGCAAATTGCTTCTGGTGGTCCTTATGGACAGGTACTGAGAAGAAGGCATTTGCCAGATCAATAGCCGCATACCAGGTGCCAGGAGATGTGTTGATTTGCTCAAGTAACGAAACTACGTCTGGTACAGCAGCTGCAATTGGAGTTACTACCTGATTTAGTTTTCGATAATCAACTGTCATTCTCCATGATCCATCTGTTTTCTGCACTGGCCAGATAGGAGAGTTAAACGGAGATGTGGTGGGAACCACCACCCCTGCATCTTTCAAGTCCTTGATAGTGGCAGTAATTTCTGCAATTCCTCCAGGAATACGATACTGTTTTTGATTCACTATTTTCTTTGGCAGAGGCAACTCTAAAGGCTTCCATTTGGCCTTTCCAACCATAATAGCCCGCACTTTACAGTTCAGGGAACCAATATGAGAATTCTGCCAATTTCTGAGTATATCTATCCCAATTATACATTCTGGAACTGGGGAAATCACCACAGGATGTGTCCGGGGACCTACTGGACCTACTGTGAGTCGGACATCAGTCAAAACTCCATTAATCACCTGCCCTCCATAAGCCCCTACTTTAACTGGAGGGCCACAATGTTTCTTGGGATCCCCTGGGATCAGTGTCAACTCAGAACCAGTATCCAGCAGACCCCGAAAAGTCTGATTATTTCCTTTTCCCCAGTGTACAGTTACCCTTGTAAAAGGCCGTAGGTCCCTCTGGGGAAGAATTGGAGAAAGGGTAACAGCAAAACCTTTGAGTGTCTTATCAAGATCCTTCCTCAGCGGAACCTGGCCACCCCTTCATTCAAGGGGTTCTGGATCTGCAAACTGTCTCAAGTCTGGAAATTGATTCACTGGCCGAGATTGCTGTTTACCACGATCTAATGTAGCCTTTCTTTCATTTGGCTGTTTACCACGATCTAATGTAGCCTTTCTTTCATTTGTTTGAGAATTTTTCTGCTTAAACAGATCAAACAAATATGCAGTAGGCTTCCTATGTATTTCATTCCTGGAAACACCATGATTGGTTAGCCAGTACCAAAGGTCCAACCGAGTCATGCCATTATAAATTTCACCTCTCCTGTGCTGACCATTACTGGGTATGTTATTATAAACATTCTTTTGTCTACGCTGTCCATTATAATAACTAGAATCACCTTGTCTCGGGCGATTCAATGCTGCCACCTGGCCCTTGTTACCTCGGAATCCAACTAAACCCAGTGAATTTAATTCATCTAATTGAGCAGAAGCATCTCCAATGCTAAGATCTGGCACAAGGAAAAGGGAAAGAACAAAACCCTTCAAATGTGCTGGTGCCCCTCTCACCAATTTGCGTCTTATAGAGCTGGTGAAAGGCATATCTTCTGGACCTTCCCATTGTGGACAATTATGCTTTACACAATATATCCACTCTAGCATTGCAATTTCCCTAAGTCTTAAAATCCCTTCATCAACACTAAGCCATGGAATATCAGGCATCTCCAAGTCATTTCCAGTAGGCCATCTTTTGATAAACACCTCAGCCAACCATTCAAACAAACTTTTGACACCTTTTTTAACTATGCGAGCTTCCGTATTAAACCTAGAATCTCTACTCAGAGGACCCATGTCAATAAACTCAGCCTGCTCTAGTTTTATGTTCCTTCCACCCTTATCCCACACCCTTAAAATCCATTCCCACACATATTCACCAGGTTTCTGCTTGAATGAATTAGCAAACTCATTAAGCTCCTTAGTAGTGTAGCGAATTTCCTCATGGACTACACTTTCTACCTCCCCTCTAGGAGCCTGTTTTGCTTTGAGTCTGGTTACAGGTCTAGAAGAAACTATTGGTGGGCCGTGAGCAGACTCTGCAAAATTAATTTCCTCATGTGGGGAAGGCATTATTTCAAGAGGTGGGGCTGAGGGTACTACTTCCTCAGGTGGGGCAAACCCTTGAGAATCTGAGGATTCAAAATTCTCAGCTTCAACATGGTCTTCCCACACATCCCCATTCCATGTTGTAGGATCCCATTCTTTGCCAATTAGAGCCCTTACTTTAACTGTCGACACACTCTGAGGCTGAGACTTGAATTTTCCCTGTAGTTCAGCCAACCTTACAATGAGAGTTTCTGTTTGATTTTCTGCAACTTGAGCTCTATTGCTACAAGAGAGAAGATTCTCCTCAAGGACACACTTAGCAACTTTTAGATCGTTTACTTGTGTCTGGAGCCTTTCGATTTTATCACACAACTCCTTCCTTTCATTCATCATTTTTTCCACAGATACTAAGAGCAGCCAGCCAGTAAAATCATTTTTCGATTTTTTCCCCATCTTGTAGAAAGCTTTGTGCACTGAATCACCTAATTCATTAAGAAAATCAAGGGCATTAGCTTCTTTAAGTTCGGAATATAGTTTCAACCATGGGTCTTCAAAATTCTCTGAGCTCCCAGGAGGGAGAGAATCTGGAGAGGTTTCAATAGTTGAAAGTGCTGGTGGATCAACAAGCCAATTCCAGAATTTTAAAAGATTCATCCTTGTACTTCTGTTACTCTAGAACCACTCCTGGTACCAACTTCTGTATTAGTCAGGGTTCTCTAGAGTCACAGAACTTACGGATAGTCTCTAGTTAGTAAAGGAATTTATTGATAACTTACAGTCGGCAGCCCAATTCCTTACAATTGTTCAGTCGCAGCTGTGAATGGAAATCCAAGGATCTAGCAGTTACTCAGTCTCACACGGCAAGCAGGCGAAGGAGCAAGAGCAAGAGCTAGACTCCCTTCTTCCAATGTCCTTATATTGTCTCCAGCAGAAGGTGTAGCCCAGATTAAAGGTGTGTTCCACCACACCTTTAATCCCAGATGAAAGGCATAGCCCAGATTAAAGGTGTGTTCCTTAAACTCGGAGATTCAATCTTCTGGAATCCATAGCCAATATGGCTCAAGATCTTCAAACCAAGATCCAGATAAGGATCTCCAAGCCTCCAGATAAGGGTCACTGGTGAGCCTTCCAATTCCGGATTGTAGTTCATTCCAAATATTGTCAAGTTGACAACCAGGAATAGCCACTACAACAATGGAGTACTACTCAGCAATTAAAAACAGTGAATTTATGAAATTCTTAGGCAAATGGATAGATTTGGAGGATATCATCCTAAATGAGGTAAACCAATCACAAAAGGAAACACATGATATGTACTCACTGATAAGTGGATATTAGCCCAGAAACTTAGAATACACAAGACACAATTTGCAAAACACATGAGTCTCAAGAAGAAGGAAGAGCAAAGTGTGGATACATCCTTTCTTCTTAAAATGGGGAACAAAATACCAATGGAAGGAGTTACAAAGGCAAAGTTCGGAACAGATCCTGAAGGAACAACCATCCAGAGACTGCCCTACTTGGGGATACACCCCATAAACAACTACCAAACACAGTCACTAGGCAGATGCCAATAAGAGGCTGCTGAGAGGAGCCTCATATAGCTGTCTCTTGTGAGGCTCTGCTAGTGCCTGGCAAATACAGAAGTGGATGCTCACAATTATCCATTGGACAGAGCACACGGGTCCCAATGAAGGAGCCAGAGAAATACTCATTGAGCTGGAGGGGTCTGAAGCCCTATAGGTGGAACATCAATATGAACTAATCAGTACCCCCAAGCTCCTTGGAACTATACCAACAATCAAAGAAAACATATGGTTGAACTTGTGGCTCTAGCTATATATGTAGCAGATGATGGCCTAATCAGTCATCAAAGGAAGGAGAGGCCCTTGGTCTTGGGAAGGCTCTATGCCCCAGTACAGGGGAATGCCAGGAGTAGGAATCAGAGTGGGTGGGTTGGGGAGTAGGGGCATTGGGGAGGGAATAGGGGATTTTTGGAGGAGAAACTAAGAAAGGGGCTAACATTTGAAATGTAAATAAAGAAAATATCTAAAAAGAAAGAATTATTCATTTAAAATTAAATTCCCGGAAATGTTATTACCCCAGAAAATATCATTTAATTTTATTTGCATCTAATTTGCACAATCTGCCTCTTAGGATTATAATTCACACTTGTACACATCATACACACAAACACAAACACAAACACACACCACACACATTTGTGTAGTGTCCCCATCTGCCTATTACCCATGACATTTTAATAATTTTGGTTTGCTGAACAAATTTAATCAATGTCTTCTCAGTTAACTAACTCTGGTTGAGCTCTTTAGAAAATGTACTTTCTGGGTGATGCCATGTTCTTTGTACTGAATGTTAATATATAGGTGTCTTATAGTACCTGCCTCTTACTGATACAAGGTTTGATACAATTGTTGGTAGATCCTTGAGGAGAAGACTTAATTTCACTTAAGCTGAATGGTTTCCCCAACTAAAAGTTTCATCTCCATGTGGTCCCTGTTTGTAGCAATGGAATATTAGCATTCCATGAGGTCATTGGTTGATGTGTTTCTAATTAGCAGAAAGGATTTTAGAGAGTTTGAACTACTATGTCTATTTGCTCACTCTGAATTCTTATGTATATCAAGAAGTTGGAGTAACCGCTTCATTCTTCCCCTCTATTTTCAGTAATTTGTAAAAGAATTTGAAGGTATTATTTAGATTTTGTTTGTACTTTTTGGTTTTTGAATATTGAAGTAGTTGGTGTTGTTTCATGAGTTAATTTTCGTCCATTTTTACGTATGTAAATAATCAAGGTCTTGAGGTGTATTTACAGAGAGCAGTGATTATTCCACTGTGTTTCATTTCAAGCACTTAATAAATGAACAAACAAATGCTAAGGTGTTTCCCAGTCGTTAAAGGAAGTTGATTTTCTTGGTGAGGATCTGGGGTTTGATTTCTAGCCAACACGTGGCAGCTTACATCTGTCTGTAACTACAATCCCAGGGAATCTGACACCATCTTTGAACCTGAATAGGCACCAGGCATGTTTATAGTACACAGATATAGATATAGACAAAATATTTGTGAATATCATATAAAATAAGATTTTAAAAAATGGAAAAATTTTTCATTCCAAATATAGACCTTAGTGAATGCATAACCAGACATGATTATTATACAATGTCTTCTGTCTCAACTCAAGTCTTAGATTAGCTAGTGATATATCCCTAGCATGTATATATATAGTCCAATAAAATTTTACTATATAATGGATTTTGTACACACAAAGACAAAGTAGGTTCTCTCTTTACCCGCCTAGATTCCCTCTTTTCTTTCAGTTCCAAGATGCATCCCAGGCTTGAACCCAGACATGAGAGCTGCAGACTGGACCAACAAATTGGTGTCCCACGCAGGATCTGGGAAATGGCAGAGGACACGGGAAGGAACACTGCTGGTTTGGAGCTCCATGGAAGAAGAAAATAATTAAAGAAAATTTGTACCAGAACATGAGAAGAAACAGGCATAAGGTTGCCAGGTGTGGTACAGTCTAAGCTGGAATGGCGCTAAACCTGCATGCTGAATTCACTTAGGTTCAGCAGTGAGATTATCAGAATCTAGGAACATAAAAGTCAGTTAGCGACAGCTTCCAGAGCTGCTTCTTAGGTTAGAGAGAAAAAGGGGTTTAGATTTTATAATTAGTTGGATTGGCCGCAGTCAGAAACTGCATCAGGTGGGAGGAAAATGTCCCAGAAGCAGAGAGAAATTTTAGGGGTGCCCTGACTTGATATTTCTGGAACCTACAGCAAAAGTTCTCTGCCCTCTTTGAGTTTTTTTTTTTCCCCCTAAGGTCTTGACTAATGTCTGGTGCACCAGTCTGTCCACGTGTTAGATTCATGTATGTTCATGTCTAGTCTGAATGAATGAATGTTCTGTGTTTTCATGTTGGAAGATAAAAGATGACTAAAACTTTCTCAGCTGGTATAGCAAAGCCTAGAGGGCCACAGGCTTTAGCCAAGATCAGGCACACATCAGGAGGGCCCCTGCTGTAAAAACTGTTCTTTAAAAGAAAAAAGAGAGTCTGTAACCTTGTGGTATTGGGGCGAAAATGCTGATAGATGTTTTATTCCCTAAGAAAATTCTCTGCATTCATAATTATTGTGTTTATCTGATTACAAAGTGTCTTTTATTTTATAATTATAGCTAGAAAAAATTAATATTCTCTGATTGATCTAAGTGTAACTGCTTCTTTTTTTTCTGATAATGTGCTCTGCGTGTCTTCACAATTAGCTCATAAGTTATTGTTATGATTAAATAATTGTTACGATGATAACAGAGGGTTAGCCTTAAATTGGCAACTCTAGAGTTTTTCAAACACGTGACATAAGCAGGTCAAAAAACTGGGTCTCCTAAGAAACTTCTAACTGAGATAATATTTAATGTGATTCTTATCCTAGAAAGTAGAAGTAAGATAAGATTTAAAGCAATGACTCTTTAATGAAGCATTAAAGATTGCACTGTCATGTATTCATAGGTATAAACTGGCAGCCAAACTTCATAATGTGATAGTAATGCTTCTAATATTGATTCTAAAGGTGATAAATTGTTTTGAAATTGGGTTTTGCTTTCCCAAAGTTATAGTTATAATCTAATGTTGCAAAAGAAACTTAGTAATTCTAAATTCTGTCCTCATGGCAGGAGGAACTAAGCTCAGAGTAGCTTCTGCATGGTTTGTGTGACTTTCTTTTGTCTTGCAAATGGGGCCTGGGGAAGCTCTGGAAGCTTGCCTCCAGGGGAAATCTTTGGGAAATCTTCTTTTAGCTAAAAGAGCACCTTTGCAGATCTAGCTAAATGTTGTTTTAATAAAGTTCAAATTCATAGTTTATAAAGGGTCAAACAGACTGTAGAATTTATAAAGGCATTACAGTCTGGCTTGCCTACTGTTTATATAGTTATTATAGATCCAAAAGTTTTGTTTTTTTGTTTTTTTTTTTTCTTTGCATCTTAATGATTGTAAAGGTTTTGCTTCTAGTGAGTTTGTAATTACTGGAATATTTTGCCTCTAGGTATGGCTAAATATAGGTCTACATTATGTGAGGAATTTTTATCATTTCTGCTTTATACAAGAAGCCAAGAGTTTGAATCTTTCAGTGTATATTGTTTTCTAAGTAGAAAATATTTTATTAGCTAATGCCTCTCAAAGGAATTTTGCTTAAAACCTTAGGTGTCATTAAGCTAACCCTAGGCAGAGCAGCTTTATCCTTACTGTAAACATTTATTTGGTTCCTGTTAATACATTTGAAGTCATTCCTTTGTTTTGAGTCAGGTAACTTCTAAATATTTTGCCTGCAGTGACTTCCTACCCTCTTTAATTTCTGTATTCTCTGTCTCAGGGCCAGTGACTGCTGGCGGCTGTGGGGCGAGACCCTTGGGCACACAGCTTTCCCTGGGCATGGTGATAAGAGAAGCTGGCAAAAATCGGGAGGCCATGTAGCCAACTCAGGGAGGAGGGCCTTGCCAGCCATTGGCCCATGAGCCTCTGCATGTAGCCATATTTTTCCCACTAAGGCCCGGGGTGCTCAGACACCCTCCCTTGGGTTTCCTAGCCTGAAAGGAAGGCCAAGGTGGCTGCAGCGGTGACAGAAGTGGCTGATACAGCAAGATCGACTCTGCTGCCAGTGCCAGGATGAAGGAGCTGCCACTTGACATTGCTGCAGCAGGCACAGAGGGCATGCACCACCTCTGTTTCAGAGATGTGGGGCTCAACAGCGGGTTAAAATCCAGAGTCCTTTTCAGAGTGACTCTGCATTCCAGGGTGGCAGGCGGCCAGGGACGAGGAGGACTTAGGGCAAACTGCCCCCCCCCCCAGGTACCCTGTGGGTGTCATGCCCGAGACCATGGAGCCACAACAAGGCAGGTGGGCGGGGCCGAGGTAGTACTCACCTCAAAGCACAGTTTCAAAAATCTATTAAAACTACTGTGGTGCTAATAAAGAATTGTAAGATATATTCGTGTATTTTGGCAAACCTATAACAAAAATTGTGCCTTAGGAACCTGACAAAATGTCTGTTCCTTGTTCCAAACAGCATTTAATGTGGTTATTACAGAATATTAATAATTAATCTATTATATACCATCATTTTAAATAAAATTGACAATATCCCAAAGGTAAGTTAAAATTTGTTTTTATGCATTTTTTTTGTATCTTCTATAAATTCATGCATGCAAGCATGCATCCCAATTATTGTGTTTAAAAACAAGCCCTCTATGGGAAATAGTACATGTGAATTAGATCACGCGCATATTCTTTTGAGCTTCCCCCTGCTTCAGCACAGATAATTTAGTTGTGTGGTGTGGATGATGTTTTAAAATGCTGAAAATTTAAGCCTTAATTTGGAGTCAGTATTATATCTCAGAGCTCACAATTGCTTAAGATTGTTTGACCCTCAGATGCTATTAATTCTCAAATTTGCAATTGCTTATGCATATACAACTTATAAGAAAAATCGTAATCCTTTTAAGAAGGCTGTTTTTAGACATTTAATAAACTGTTCTGGATTGCCTAGACATCTTAAAACAATGGCATGCTAGATTTCCATCTCAGGCAATCTATAGGCCCTACATATAAGATAGGTTAGATATATAATCTCGTTCTTTATATATTCAAAACAGTTGTGATTTAAGATAATATTTTAATATTCATGGAAACTGTGCATGTCAATTTCTTTGCCATTAGCGTCCTCAGTTACTACTTGTTTCCACATAATAGTGTTAATTCTGGAGAACTTATACTTAATAAATTGCTGCAAATAAATACTCTCATTTCTAAGTTAATGAATAAATAAATTATGCACCTGTGACTATTAACAACTTTTCAAGTTTTCTAGTTACAACCGCTCTTTCAGAGAAACAATTGAAAGTGCTATTAGTCACTGCCCATGTTACATGAATACTGACTATAACAGTCAAGTATTTGAGATATTTTGTCAACAAATTATTAATTCTCAAGGACAAGGTATTGCAGAACTTTAAAACTTTAACTTTTTAAAAGACAAAGAGGGAAATTATCACCATGCATATTATTTAGTGCATTTCCATGCACATTATTTAAATCATACTTTTATTTTAGAATTTTGAAATTTGGATGTCAAAGAACTTAATAAATACCTTATACTATCTTAAAAGGATCTACTTACTGGCATATGGCTTGATTCTGAACAGCTACCTTATTAGGGAAAGGAAAAACATAGGTTCTCTCCACAGAACGCTGCAGAAGCATGATGGCTAATTTGTGTGACAAGCTGGCAGGTGATTTGGCTAAGTGCCCTGACTAAAGTGACAAGGAAGCTAAATTGGGTACATATTTTCGACCCATCCTTGTTTACCATTTTTTTCAGTTTGGACTAGTGAAGCTGCCCCCTAAGACGGAATTGGATGGTTCGGGAGGATCTGAGATCCAAAGACAGGCAGAGCTGCCAGCCACCATAATTCCAAGGCAGGACTTTAAAGCATAAATACATTTTATGCCTCAGTCCAGTTTTATTTAATATTATTTAAAGGGGGGGATATTACCTCCTTCCAGCCTAGCAAGGCTGGCTGAGACCATCTGCCCCTGAGGCAGAGCCACCTGCTGTGTGGCTTCTCATCCCTCTCCTTTGATATGCCACTACCTGCCACCTGCCTGAGGCTGAATCACTTCTCCAAGATCTTCCAGAGTTAACAAGGAACTGTGATTTTCCTGGGATCCTACTAAAAGGCTGATCTGACAACTTCAAAGGAACTTTGTGTGACTGGGAATGGGCCTCCCCTCTTCTTTATAAAGCATGTTTGCCTACATTAAAGTTGAGTCTTGATCAGAATTCAGTCTTGACTCCATTTCATTGTTTACCCGCCTAGATTCCCTCTTTTCTTTCAGTTTCAAAATGCATTCCAGGCTCAAACCCAGACATGAGAGCCACAAGCCCGCCCCAACAGTGGGAGACTTCAACACCCCACTGTCACTAATGGACAGGTCATTGAATCAGAATCTAAACAAAGACACAGTCAAACTAAAAGAGGTTATGAAAGAAATGGATTTAACAGATGTCTACAGAACATTTCACCCTAAAACAAAAGAATGCACTTCTCTGCACCTCATGGTACCTTCTGCAAAATTGACCATATTCTAGGGCTAAAAACAAGCCTCAACAAATTCCAAAGGTTGATAATAATCCTATGCATCCTATCAGATCATCATGGACTAAGGCTGGTCTTCAATAACAACAAAACAGAAAGCCCACACATACATGGAAATTGAACAACTCTCTACTCTATTAAAACTTGGTTAGGGAAGAAATAAAGAATTTAAAGATCTCCTGGAATTCAGTGAAGATAACACAACATAGATTATGGTACACAATGAAATCAGTGCTAAGAGGAAACTTCATGGCACTACGTGCCCTCCTAAAGAAATTGGAGAGACCCTACACTAGAAACAACCTCACACATGAGAACTATAGAGTATTAGAAGGCAGAAGATAGTCATAATCTTGGCCAAAACCAACAAAATAGAAACAAAGAAAACAATACAAAGAATCAGCAATACCAAAAGCTGGTTCTTTGAATGAATCAAGATAGAAAAACCCCTAGCAAAACTAAATAAAGAGACTAGAGGCAGTATCTGAATTAACAAAATCAGAAATGAAAAAGGAGACATAAGAACAGAAATAGAGGAAATTCGAAAAAGAAATCATCAGATCCTACTATAAAAGCCTGTACTCATCAAAACTAGAAAACATAGATGAAATAGATTTCTAGACAGATGCCATATACCTAAGTTAAAGCAAAAGCAGGTAAACATTCTAAATAGGCCCATATCCCCTAAGAAATCATTAAAAACCTCTCAACAAGAAATGGCACAGGGCCAGAAGGCTTTATTGTAGAATTCTACTAGAACTTCAAAGAAGACCTAATAACAATATTCCTCAATCTATTCCATAAAATAGAAACAGAAGGAATACTACATAATTAATTCTATGAAGACACAATTACTCTAATACCTAAACCACACAAGGATTCAACAAAAACGAAAACTTAAGACCAGTTTTGATTATAAATATTGATGGAAAAAATACTCAAATTTTTTTTTGTAAATAGAATACAAGCACATGTAAAAACCACCATTCAACATCAAGTATAGTTCATTTTAGAGATGCCAGGTTGCTTCAATATACAAAATTTCATTAATGTAATCTACTATATAAACAAATTAAAAGAAATAAATCACTAACATAGTAAAAATGGCCACACTACCAAAGGCAATCTACAGATTCAATGCAATCCCCATAAAAATCACAACAGAATTATTCAAAGACATACAAAGAACATTTGTTAAATTAACCTGGAAAGAGAAAAAAACCCAGGATAGAAAAAAAGAAATCCTAATGATAAAATAATGGCTTGGGAAATCACCATCCTTTTTCATGGGCCATATAATGTGACAAGCTAATAACTAGAAAGTGATCATCCTGAAGTGGCTTGTTTCAGATTATTATGCAACAGGTGCACCCTTATTAATCAAGGCTGTATAGAACTCATTTTAGGAAAGAATCCTGCTATTAATATGCTTTTCCTGTTATTATTAAAGATATATAACAATTACTAAGTATAGCACACCCCTTTAGAACAGATCTCCAGAGATCCATGATGATGTAATGTCCTGTAGTAATGTTTCATAAACACATTGATGACTTAAGTCTTAAGAAAGATTCTATAAGAATTCCTAAAATTATATCTGTGATTATTAAGCTCTTTTATAGTGGGAATGCTAGTAGGTCCTTTTCTTTCTTTCTTTTTTATTAGATATTTTCTTCATTTACATTTCAAATGCTATCCCGAATGTCCCCTATACCCTCCTCCCTCCATGGTCCATAAAATACCTACTCCTGCTTCCTGGCCCTGGCATTCCCCTGTACTGAGGCATATGATCTTCACAAGACTAAGGTCCTCTTCCCCCATTAATGGCCTAAAAGGTCATCCTCTGCTACATATTCAAATAGAGACACAAGTTTTGGGGAGTACTGAGTACTTCGTATTCTTGTTCCTCCTGTAGGGTTGCAGACCCCTTTACATCCTTGGGTACATTCTATAGCTCCATCATTAGGGGCCCTGTGTTCCATCCTATAGTTGACTGTGATCATCCACTTCTGAATTTGACAGGAACTGACATAGCCTCATAAGAGACAGCTATGTCAGGGTCCTGACAGCAAAATCTTGCTGGGAGATACAATAGTGTCAGTGTTTGGTGGTTGCTTATGGAATGGATACCCTGGTAAGGCAGTCTTTGGATGGTCCTTCCTTCTGTTTCAGCTCGGAACTTTGTCTCTGTAACTCCTTCCATGGGTATTTTGATCCCCATTCTAAGAAAGAACAAATTATCCACACTTTTATCTTCCTTCATCTTGAGTTTCAAGTGTTTTGCAAATTGTATCTTGGGTATTAAAGTTTCTGGGCTAATATCCACTTATCAGTGAGTGCATATCATGTGAGTTCTTTTGTGATTGGGTTATCTCACTCAGGATGGTATCCTTCAGATACCATCCATTTGCCTAAGAATTTCACTAATTCATTGTTTTTAATAGCTGAGTAGTACTCCATTGTGTAAATCACCACATTTTCTGTGTCCATTCCTCTGTTGAGGGACATCGGGGTTCTTTCCAGCTTCTAGCTATTATAAATAAGGCTGTTATGAACATAGTGGAGCATGTGCCCTTATTACAAGTTGGAACATCTACTGAGTATATGCCCAGGATAGGTATTGCTGGATCTTCCTGTCCATGTCCAATTTTCTGAGGAACCACCAGGACGATTTCCAGAGTGGTTTTACCAGATTACAATCTCACCAACAATGGAGGAATGTTCCTCTTTCTCCACATCCTCGCCAGCATCTGCTGTCACCTGAATTTTTGAACTTAGCCATTCTGACTGGTGTGAGGAGGAATCTCAGGGTTGTTTTGATTTGCATTTCCCTGATGATTAAGGATGTTGAACATTTTTTCAGGTGCTTCTCAGCAATTCAGTATTCCTCAGTTGAGAATTCTTTATTTGGCTCTGTACCCCATTTTTTACTAGGGTTATATGATTTTCTGGAGTCCAGTTTCTTGAGTTCTTTGTATATATTGGATATTAGTCCCCCATCTGATTTAGGATTGGTAAAAATCATTTCCCAATCTGTTGGTGGCCTTTTTGTCTTATTGACTAGTGTCTTTTGCCTTACAGAAGCTTTGCAATTTTATGAGGTCCCATTTGTTGATTCTCGATATTACAACACAAGCCATTGATATTCTGTTCAGGATTTTTTTTATCCTAGTGCCCATATCTTCAAGGCTTTTCCCCACTGTCTCCTTTATAAGTTTCAGTGTCTTTGGTTTTATGTGGAATTCATTGATCCACTTAGAATTGAGCTTTGTACAAGGAAATAAGAATGGATCAATTCACATTCTTCTGTATGATAACTGCCAGTTGTGCCAGCACCATTTGTTGAAAATGCTGTCTTTTTCCAGTGGATGGTTTTAGTTCCTTTGTCAAAGATCAAGCAACCATAGGTGTGTGGGTTCCTTTCTGGATCTTTAATTCTATTCCATAGATCTACCTGTCTGTCACTGTACCAGTACCATGCAGTTTTTATCACAATTGCTATGTAGTACAGCTTGAGGACAGGCATGGTGATTCCACCATATGTTGTTTTATTGTTGAGAATAATTTTTGCTATCCTAGGTTTTTTGATATTCCAGATGAATTTGCAAACTGCCATTTCTAACTTGGTGAAGAATTGAGTTGGAATTTTGATGGGGATTGCATTGAAACTGTAGATTGCTTTCATCAGGATAGCAATATTTTTTCTATACTAATTCTGCCAATCCACGAGCATGGGAGATCTTTCTTTCTTCTGAGATCTTCTTCAATTTCTTTCTTCAGAGATTTGAAGTTTGTATCATACAGATCTTTCCCTTCCTTAGTTAGATTCACACCCAGATATTTTATATTATTTAGGACTGCTGTGAAGCGTGCTGTCTCCCTAATTTCTTTCTCAGCCTGTTTATCTTTGTGTAGAGAAAGACCAATGATTTTTTTTTTTTTTTTAGTTAATTTTATATCCAGCTACTGCATAGAAGCTGTTTATCAGGTTTAGAAATTCTCTGGTGGAATTTTTGGGGTCACTTATAGATATGATCATATCATCTCCAAATAGTGATGTTTTGACTTCTTGTTTTCCAATTTCTATCCCCTTGATCTACTTCTGTTTTCCAATTGCTCTGGCTAGGATTTCAAGTGCTATATTGAATAGATAGGAAGAAAATGGGCAGCCTTGTCTAGTCCCTGATTTTAGTGGGATTGGTTTTAGTTTCTCTCCATTTAGTTTGATGTTGACTATTGGTTTGCTATATATTGCTTTTATTATGTTTAAGTATGGACCTTGAATTCCTGATCTTTCCATGATTTTTATTATGAATGGGTGTTGGATTTCGTCAAATGATTTCTCAGCATCTAAGGAGATGATCATGCGGTTTTTGTTTTTGAGTTTGCTTATATAGTGGATTACATTGATGTGTTTCCTTATATTAAACCATCCCTGCATCCCTGGGATGAAGCCCACTTTATCATTATTGATGATCTTTGTGATATGTTCTTGGATTCGGTTTGCATGGACTTTATTGAATATTTTTGCATCTATATTCATAAGGTAAATTGGTCTGAAGTCCTCTATTTTGTTGGGAATTTATATGGTTTAGGTATCAGAGTAATTGTGGCTTCTATAGAATGAATTGAATAGAGTACCTTCTGTTTCTATTTTGTGAAATAGTTTGAGGACAGTTGGAATTAGTTCTTTTTTGAAGGTCTGATTGATAGAACTCTGCACTAAACCCATGTGGGCGGTCCTGGGCATTATTTGGTTGGGAGCCTATTAGTGACTGCTTCTATTTCTTTAGGGGATATGGGGCTGTTTAGATCTTTATTCTGATCTGGATTTAGCTTTGGTACCTGATTTCTGTCTAGAAAATTGTCCATTTTGTCCAAGTTTTCCAGTTTTGCTTAGTATAGCCTTTTGTAGTAGGATCTGATGATGCCTAGGATTTCCTCAGGTTCTGGTCTTATGTCTCCCTTTTCATTTCTGATTTTGTTAATTAGGATACTGTCGTATCTTATATCTTGGGTATCCTAAGTTTCTAGGCTAATATCCATTTATCAGTGAGTACATATTGTGCAAGTTCCTTTGTGATTGGGTTACCTCACTCAGGATGATACCCTCCAGGTCCATCCATTTGCCTCGGAATTTCATAAATTCATTTTTTTAATACCTGAATAGTATTCCATTGTGTAAATGTACCACATTTTCTGTATCCATTCCTCTGCTGAGGGGCATCTGGGTTCTTTCCAGCTTCTGGCTATTATAAACAAGGCTGCTATGAACATAGTGGAGCATGTGTTCTTCTTACCGGTTGGGACATCTTCTGGATATATGCCCAGGAGAGGTATTGCGGGATCCTCCTGTAGTACTATGTCCAATTTCTGAGGAACCGCCAGACTGATTTAGGATACCCAAGATATAAGATACAACTTGCCAAACGCATGAAATTCAAGAAGAACGAAGACCAAATTGTGTACACTTTACCCTTTCCTAGAAATGGGAACAAAACCCCCATGGAAGGAGTTACAGAGACAAAATTTGGAGCTGTGACGAAAGGATGGACCATCTAGTGACTGCCATATGCAGGGATCCATCCCATAATCAGCTTCCAAACACTGACACCATTGCATACACTAGCAAGATTTTGCTGAAAGGACCCAGATATAGCTCTCTCTTGTGAGACTATGCCGGGGCCTAGCAAACACAGAAGTGGATGATCATAGTCAGCTATTGGATGGGTCACACGGCCCCCAATGGAGGAGCTAGAGAAATTACCCAAGGAGCTAAAGGGAACTGCAACCCTATAGGTTGAACAACAATATGAACTAACCATTACCCCGGAGATCTATTCTCTAGCTTTATATGTATCAAAAGATGGCCTAGTCGGCCATCACTGCAAAGAGAGGCCCATTGGACTTGCAAACTTTATATGCCCCAGTACAGGGGAACACCAGGACCAAAACAGGTTAGTGGGTGGGTAGTGGATTGGGGGTGGGTGGGTATGGGGGACATTTGGGATAGCATTGAAAATGTAAACGAGGAAAATACCTAATTAAAAAAAATGTGTAGCCCAGACTGGCCTCGAACTCGTGATCCTCCTGCCTCTGCCTCCTTCAGCAAATCCTATCTGCGTGCACCACTACAGGCATAACAACAGATCCTGAAGAAATCCAAAACACCATCAGATCCTTCTACAAAAGGCTATACACAACAAAATTGGAAAACCTGGGCGAAATGGACAAATTTCTCGACAGATACCAGGTACCAAAGTTGAATCAGGATCAAACTACTCAGCTATTAAGAAACAAAGACATCCTGAGTTTTTCAGGCAAATGGATGTAACTCGGAAATATCATTCTGAGTAAGGTAACTCAGAACCAAAAGGACATGCATGGTATATACTCATTAATAAGTGGATATTAGCCAAAAAAGTGCAGAACACCCAGTATGCATTCCGCAGAACTTAAAAAGGTTATCAAGCCACAAGGCCCAAGTGAGGACACCTCAATCCCACTTGGAAGGGAGAAGAAAGAAATCACAGGGTGGGGGTGGGGTGGGGGGAGGGTCTCAAGTGGGGAAGGGGACCAGGAGTACTAGAGAGGAACATGATCAGGTATTGGGTAGAGGAAAAAAAAAAAACTGAAGCCCTGAGGGCCAGCAGAAAGAATGAAAACAGGCAACCTATGGAGGTATGACATTGGGGGACCCTCCAGAATGTACCAGAGCCCTGGGAGGTGAGAGACTCTCAGGACTCAAATGGAGGTACCTTAGATGAAATGACCTACAGTGGGGAGTAGGAACTTGTAGATGGGGAGTAGGAACTTGTAGAACCCACATCCAGTAGAAAGATAAGGAAGGCATCAAGTGAGTGATGGGATTGCCATCCCACATCAAAAGCTCTGACCCAGAAATATTCCTGTCAAAAAGACCTTCAGGAACAAAAACAGAGAAGTCCTGATGGAAATGAGGTCCAGTGAAAGGATCAAGGTGGGGCCCAGCTTTGGGAAAGGCCCCAAGGCCTTATACTACTACTGAGGCTATGGAGTGCTCACAAAATGGGGCCTAGCATGACTGTACTCCGAATGACCCAAAAAGCAGCTGGGAGAGTCAGGTGCAGATATTTACACCCAACCAATGGACAGAAGCTGCTGATCCCTCTGTTTCAATGAGGGAAAAGCTGGAAGAAGCTGAGGAGGAGAGCAACCCTGTATGAAGACCGGCAGTCTCATTTAACCTGGATCTCCAAGACCTCTCTGACACTGAGCCACCAACCAGGCAGAATATACCAGCTGACATGATGCCCCAAACACATATACAGCAGAGGACTGCCAGGTCTGGGTTTAGTCAGAGTAGATGCACCAAACCCTCAAGAGACTGGAGGCCACAGACAGTCTCTTGGGGAGGTCTGGTAAGGTAGGGGGTGAAGACAATTTTGTGGAAATGGTGGGCAGTGGTATGGGATGTGGAACAGTCGGAGGGTTGACCTGGAGGGGTATAACACCTGGAGTATGAAGAAAAGATTAAATAAATCAAAAAAGCTAAATAAATAAATAAATAAATTCTGAATGAACACTGGCCTTTAAAGAAAGTTTCTTTCTTTTGAGTATATCCTCTCTCTCTCTCTCTCTCTCTCTCTCTCTCTCTCTCTCTCTCTCTCTCTCTCTCTCTCTTCTCCTCTTCCTTTTCTTCCTATTTCTCACTTGCTGCTTTGCTCCAGAATATTTCTCAACAGTCACCTATTATTCTACCTGTGTTTACAAGGGAGTGAGTCTCTGCCTCTTTAAGGTATCTAGGGGAGTTTTTTTTTTTTTTTTTCCTACAAAATTAAAATGAGAGTATTGGCCTGGAAATTACCCAATGTTTGTTTTGTAGTGTGTGGCACTTTCCTGATACTTCCAGAGGAGTTCCTATTGATTGAAAATTTTGTGTCTGTGTATCAGAGGGAGAAAAATAAATGGAGAAAGAGAGGATAAGGTGGGAGTACTCATTGTTTTTTAATTGCTGAGAAATAATCTATGCATTAGACACACCAGTGCTTTGGTCATTTCCCAGATAAACACCTGCTTTTAGCTAACAACAATTACAAACAAATATATTAAAAATATGTAAGTGTATTTTTGTGAGAATATGTTTTCCATTGATTTAATTATCAGGAATAGTATTTTTCAGTCCTATACTTAATTTGTGTAGCCCCTAGATATGATTTCCTGTAATATGTGTATTTGGGCTTTTGAAATATTTTGAGATAGCTATCCAGGCTCTATTCTAATCTATCAGAACAATGTATGTCAGTTATAATAAGTATATAATATCCCTAATAAATTACTGAATAATATATAGATATACCAAGGCATCAAACTTTAGCCCTTAGAGATGCCCAGACAAAGATAGCTGATAATAAATAGCTCTGAAAAGATAGTTAATAGAATTTATATTTGTCCACTTTTGTGAAGTAAAACCCCTCTGCACAGATATTACTTTTATGATAGGGAATAGAGGTCCTAACTGTCACAGGAACAGATTTATATAGTTTGTCAAGAATTCTTTACATGATTACAAAAGAGGTCGAATATACATGACATAGTCTTTAGTTGAATTGAACTTTTATAAAGAGAAATTTGACAAAAAATAATATTTACTCTATGGGTGTTTTCAAAAAATAGAATGGTTTGTATGGAACAAGTTAGTATTGGAAGGATTAGAAGTTCCAAGCTATCCTTGGTTACATACTAAGTTGGGGCCAGCCTAGGCTATATGACAACCTGTCTGAAAATAGGAAAATTACTGGAACCAGTAGTTTACCAGTACTTTGGAGACTGAATCATGAGCAATATCAGAAGTACAAGGACTATCAGTGCCAGAATGTATAAACAGAATTTCCCCAAACAAAAATAGTTTAGGAGTTATACTTAGGGGCTTGATTATGTTGCCAGGGAATAAAAGCACTGAGATGAGAGTGGTCAGTAATGAGGAGTGAGTATTGCTCTTGCAGAGGGCTCACGTTGGATAGCTCACAGTCACCTTCAGCTTGAGCTTCAGGAGGCCTCTGGCACCTGTGGGCATGTGCATTTACTTACATACGTATGTACGTACCAACACACACACACACACACACACACACACATACACACAATTAAATAATATGGAAAAGTACTTTGTTTTATCTATCAGTTTAAAGGAAGTTTGAGTTGAATGTACTTAAAAGAGGTGCCTCATAACCAAAGTATGAAATCTGCTAGTCTTCCACAAGTTAGGTGACTAAGAGCCACTAGTCAAATAAATTACATCCTAGACATGGGCAGCCATGAGGTCCACTGGATAACTGTGGATAGAGATCGATGGTAGAACTATTAGATTATGTAAGGGGAGGCTTAAATAAAACTGAGAGATTCACAGTCTCATGTGATATAAGCTGGCTTTAGTTTGTGTGTTGGTATTATATAGTATTATAATCCTTACTTGCTTTCGAGATATATTCCATATAGTTCAGACTGTCCTTTATCTCACTTAATAGCAGAATATGACTATGAACCACTGATCCTCCTGCTTTCACTTTCCAGAACAGCTAGGATTAAAGAGGTACCAGCATGCCCTACTTAATGCAGTGTTAGAGATCAAATCCAAGGCTTCATGCATGAGAATAAAGTACTCTACCAATTCTACTTCTGTAGCTGCAAGCCTTCCTGTTAAGGATAAGTCCAAGACAACATTTCTTATCCTTAACACATCATGCCTATGGCTGTATTCATTAAAGCCCTCTGCTGTCTAATTTAATATCAACTTCACACAAGTCAGAGCTATTTGAGAATATTGAATTTCAATTGAGAAAATAACCCCACCAAACTTTTGCCTGGAAAAGTTTTTGTTGAATTTTATTAATTAATGATTGCTATGGAAGGATATACCAGTTGGCAGTATCAGCTCTGGACTGTTGGTACTGGATGCTATAAAAAAAAGTAGGCTGATCAAAACATGGGGAATATGCCAGTATGCAATTTTCCTACATGTCCTCTACTTCAGGTCTTACCTGCTCCAAATTCCAGTCTAGGGTTTCTGGTGTGACTTTCATGTATGATGAATTACAAACTGAATTATGAACCAAACCATTTTCTCTCCCTGTTGATGTTGTTCATGATGTCTTATCACCTAAATACAATCCCTAACTAATGCAAGTTAGTATGCCAATGTAGCTCATATGGAATACCAAGTACTGAATTTTCACAATGGGCCAGATAGAGCATAGAAATAATGAACTTTGCTGGTCATGATAATGCATACCTACTATCTATGTACCTGAAAGACAGGAGGATGAGTGTAAGTTCAATGCAATGCTGAGCTACATAGGAAGGTTCTGAGTCCAAAACAAAACAAAACAAAAACAAAAACAAAAACAATAACAAAAACATAGAAACACAAAATGGAAGGTTAATGAGACGCTAAACAAATAAAGCACTTGCTAAGCAAGTGTGATGGCCTTCATTCCATTCTCAGAACATACATGAATGTAAAGAGGGAACTGCATTCAGCAAAGTGATGCTCTGACTTCCACATGTGCTCGAGATCACATATGCTACCACATAATAATAAGCAATAATAATAAATAATAATAATAATGTATTTTAAAAATGAAAAGAAAAATTTATTCAGTCATATTATATTAGGCTTATTAAAAAAAAAACTAGCACTGAGGAAGAGAAAATGGAGTAGTATTGAAAGTTTGAGGCAAGCATGAACTACATTAAGAAGGTTAGCACCTTATAACTTTCTGTAGTTATCCTGGCCAAAACAAGGTACATGAAAATTTATTTTACACACAAATTCAGACTATAGTCCGTCACTGTTGGGGCATCAGTACAACAGGAAGTAGAAGAAACTTGACATAAGTCAAGAGTAGGGATCTGTAGTCTCCCCTCCCCCAGCCTGAAACCTGCTTGCTGGGGTGGAGCTTCCTGCTCATTCGTTCTGCCATGCCCACTGCTGGAACCTGAGGAGCCACACACGTGCACCTTTCTACTGGACCAGAGATTATTCGGCGGGAATCGGGTCCCCTCCCCCTTCCTTCATAACTAGTGTCGCAACAATAAAATTTGAGCCTTGATCAGAGTAACTGTCTTGGCTACATTCTTTCTTCCGCCCCGTCTAGATTCCTCTCTTACAGCTCGAGCGGCCTTCTCAGTCGAACCGTTCACGTTGCGAGCTGCTGGCGGCCGCAACATTTTGGCGCCAGAACTGGGACCTGAAGAATGGCAGAGAGATGCTAAGAGGAAAGCTGCATTGGAGCTCCACAGGAAAGGATCTTCGTATCGGACATCGGAGCAACGGACAGGTACACATGCTAGCGCTAGCTTAAAATTTCAGTTTTGTAAAGTGTTGCTGAGGATGCGGTAGGATACGAATTAAGCTTGAATCAGTGCTAACCCAACGCTGGTTCTGCTTGGGTCAGCAGCGTGTTAATCGGAACTAGAAACGGAAACAGGCAGGTTAGCCGCAGCTTTTTAGGAAGCTGCTTAGGTGGAAGAAGAAAGGGTTTAAAGTCATAGATCAGGCGGTAGGCCGTAGCTCTCCGAAGCTACATGAGGTGTGAGAAAAGAAAGGGTTTATTAAAAGGAATAGGCGGATTGCCCCAGTTAATAAAAAATGCATCATAAGGGAGGAAAATGTCCCAAAAAGCAGAGAGAAATATCTCTCTGGGCCTTATAGCAGGAGTACTCTGTTACCTTTTGTGTCTTGTCTAATGTCCGGTGCACCAATCTGTTCTCATGTTCGATTCATGTATGTTCGTGTCCAGTCTGTATGAATGAATGTTCTATGTTTTGTGTTGGATAATAAAGATGGTATAAAAAACTTTATCTGCAAAGCCGAGAGCTGCCACGTGTTTCAGCCAGGAATCAGACACGTGGCGAGAGGGCCCCTGCTGGAAAAACTGTTCGTTTTAGGAAATAAGGGCGAGTGCACAGCCTCTAAGTTTCAGAGTAAAAAAGCTAATAAATGGTTCATGATTAATGTGTTTGACAATGGTAAAGTGTTTTTTATTTTATGATTGTAGCTACAAAAATTATTATTCTCTGATTGGTCTAAATGTAACTGCTTCATTTGGTTCTTTTTTATTGGTAATGTGCTCTGAGTGTTTTCACAATCAGCTCATAAGTTGTTGGTTAAGATTAATAATTGTTACATTGCTACAGATGGTTAGTGTTAAATTTGATAACTCAAGTTTAGAGTCCTTCCGACACATGGCATAAGGCAGCCCAAGAGGCTGGGTCTCTAAAGATATTTCTAGTTTAGGTAATAATTAATGTGGTTCGTATCCTAAATAGTAAAATTTAAAATAAGATTTAAAGCAATGTCTCTTTATTAAAGCATTAAAGCTTGCTTTAATAGGTATTCATAGGTATTAATTGACATCCAAACTTCGTAATATGATAGTAATGCTTCTAATATTGATTTTAAAGATAATAAATTGTTTTAAACTTGGGTTTTGCTTTCCCAAGGTTACAGGTATTATCCTAACCTTGCACAAAAACTTAAAAATTATGGTTAAAACTGCTATTGTTCCATTGACTGCAGCTTGCAGTTTGATTTCAAATTTAAGATCTTTAATTCACCTGTATACTGTAATTAAGATAATTACAAGAGTAATCATCTTATGAGAGCGCTCATACAGCTCACTTCATACAAAACTGTGACAGAGTTATCTAGTTATGTTTGTCTTTGTGAATAGATTAGACAAACAGTTTGGTTATAGTTGCTGCCTGGCAGGAAACTATAGTACAGGCAATTTTTTCACAACACTAAAGTTGTGAAGAACGTTTTAACTGTAAGTCATCTTAAGAAAGAGTATCATAATTTAGAGGCGTAGACAGTTATATTGTTTCTCTAGAATCGGTCCTTATTACAGGAGGGCCAAGATGCTCAGATTAAAAAGTATTTTACGTTTGAGTCAATGCAGGGCTCTGGGCAGCCCCAGAGCGGCTTGTGCCCTTTCTTTTGTTTTGCAAACAGTGCCTGAAAAAAATTTTTCCCTGTGTTCAAGAGAAATTCTTTTTAACAGTGTTGCAGATCTATTCAGATGTTTAAAATAATGCTTAAATTCAAAGAGTTTTGCTTCTAGTGAACTGTAATCACTAGAAAATTTTGCCTCTAAGTATGGCTAATGTAACTTTACATTATGTAAGAAAAAATTTTATTGTTTCTGCTTCTATAGAAGAAGCCAAGAGTTTTAATCTTTCAGTGTATATTGTTTCCTAAGTGAAAAGTATTTTATTAACTAATGCTTCTTGAAGTTTACCTTAAATCCTTGCTCTCACCCAAAAGATTCAGAGACAATATCCTTTTATTACTTAGGGTTTTAGTTTACTACAAAAGTTTCTACAAAAAATAAAGCTTTTATAATTGTTATTAATTGGTAATTAAAAATTGGTTGTGCCCAAAACAATTCTTTGGCCAAAAAGAAAACATTATTGTAAAGTCATTTTTCTCATCCTCCCAGCCAATCGTTGGCCCATGTGGGCCCAACTAGCTTCTGTGGGGCGGAGTCTTAAGACACAGTTTCCCCTGTTCCAGCACAGATGATCTAGTTGTGTGCTGTAGATGGTGTTTTAAAATGCTGAACAATCAAACCTTAATTTGTATATTAATAGTCAATGCCATATCTCTGAGCTCGCAATTGCTTAAATTGTTCATCCCTCAGATACTATTAATTCTCAAATTTACAATTGCTTATGCATATTTCTAGTTAATAAATAAATTATGCACATGTAACTCTTAATAACTTTACAAGCCTTCTAGTTACAACTGCTCCTTAAGAAAATTGATTGAAAGTGCAATTAGTCACTGCCCCTTTACAGCCAAGTATTTAAAATATTTTGTCAACTAGTTATTAATTCAAAAGTAGGTATTGTAAAATTTTAAAACTTTAACTTCTTAAAAGACAAAAAAGAGAGAAATTGTATCCCCGTGCATACTATTTAGTGCATTCCCATGCACACTATCTAAGTCTTACCTTTATTTTCAAAATTTAATATTTTAATGTCAAAGAGTTTAATAAAGGCTTTATAGTATCTTAAAGGGATCTACTTATTGGCTTATAGATTAATCCTAAAACAACTACCTTATTAGAAAAGGGAAAAACAGGTTTTCTCCACAGAACGCTGCAGAAGCATATTAGTAAATTCGTGTGACGAGCTGGTAGGTAAGTTGACTCATGTCCTGATTGAATTGACTAAAAAACTAAATTAAATTCATGTTTTAGATCCATCCTTACTTGTCATTTTTCCAGTTTAGACTAGCTTCTAGCCTTTTAACTTTATGACAATAGTACATCAGAGACTGTATATTCAGACTTAGTAAAATTAGTCATTTAATAGAGTCATAATGATTTTTCTCTTTTCTTCAGTGTGACCAGCTCTTCTAACTCAATCTTAGACTGGTCTAATATTCAGTCCAATGTTAGAGATTCCTATATTCTAAATTACCTAGCAAGTTAATTCAGAGCACATCCTCCACTTCCCCTAGATCCCTAACCTCAGAAGGATTACTGGCCTTACAGCTAGTGGAAAAGGCTATTGAAGAACAGTTTGTCACTTACATAGATTACTCCCTGCCGCTGCACCTGTTAATTTTTAATACGACTCATGTGCCTACGGGATTGCTATGACAAAAATTTCCTATAATGTGGATACATTCGAGGATTTCTCCCAAACGTAATATCTTGCCATATCACGAAGCAGTGGCTCAGATGATTATCACTGGAATAAGGCAGGCATTGACTTATTTTGGAAAGGAGCCAGATATCATTGTCCAGCCTTACAACGTGAGTCAGGACACTTGGCTGAAACAGCATAGTACAGATTGGTTGCTTGCGCAATTAGGGTTTGAAGGAACTCTAGATAGCCACTACCCCCAAGATAGGTTGATAAAATTCTTAAATGTGCATGATATGATATTTCCTAAGATGACTTCCTTACAGCCTTTAAATAATGCTCTATTGATTTTTACTGATGGCTCCTCTAAAGGGCGAGCTGGATATCTTATTAGTAATCAACAGGTTATCGTAGAGACTCCTGGTCTCTCGGCTCAGCTCGCCGAATTAACAGCAGTACTGAAGGTTTTTCAGTCTGTGCATGAGGCTTTTAATATTTTTACTGACAGTTTATATGTTGCTCAGTCAGTACCCTTACTGGAAACCTGTGGTACGTTTAACTTCAATACGCCGTCAGGATCTTTATTTTCAGAATTACAAAACATCATTCTCGCCCGGAAAAATCCGTTTTATATTGGCCACATACGGTCTCACTCTGGTCTTCCTGGACCTCTGGCAGAGGGTAATGATCGCATTGACAGAGCTCTAATAGGAGAAGCCTTAGTTTCAGATCGGGTTGCTTTGGCCCAACGTGATCACGAAAGGTTTCATCTTTCTAGCCATACCCTAAGACTCCGACATAAGATCACAAAGGAGCAAGCGAGAATGATCGTAAAACAATGTCCTAAATGTATTACTTTATCTCCAGTGCCGCATCTAGGAGTTAATCCTAGAGGCCTTATGCCTAATCATATTTGGCAAATGGATATAACCCATTATGCAGAATTTGGAAAACTAAAATATATACATGTCTGCATTGATACTTGTTCAGGATTTCTTTTTGCTTCTCTGCATACAGGAGAAGCTTCAAAAAACGTAATTGATCATTGCCTACAAGCATTTAATGCCATGGGATTGCCTAAACTTATTAAGACAGACAATGGGCCATCTTATTCCAGTAAAAACTTTATTTCATTCTGTAAAGAATTCGGTATTAAACATAAAACTGGAATTCCTTACAACCCCATGGGACAAGGAATAGTTGAACATGCTCATCGCACCTTAAAGAATTGGCTTTTTAAGACAAAAGAGGGTCAGCTATATCCCCCAAGGTCACCAAAGGCCCACCTTGCCTTCACTTTATTTGTCCTAAATTTCTTGCACACCGATATCAAGGGCCAGTCTGCAGCGGATCGCCACTGGCATCCAGTTACTTCTAATTCTTATACATTGGTAAAATGGAAGGACCCCCTGACTAATGAATGGATGGGTCCAGATCCAGTTCTAATTTGGGGTAGGGGCTCAGTTTGTGTTTTTTCACGAGATGAAGATGGAGCGCGGTGGCTGCCAGAGAGATTAATTCGTCAGATGAACACAGATTCTGACTCTTCTGGTAAGTATCATTCTAAAGACTAAAATTCCTTTTGTGCTTAAAATTCAGCTGAGAGCAACAGCTCTCAAAGCTGTTCTCCAGCTACTCTCTGAACCAGCTCCCGACAGGAGGCCGGAGACTAGCCTCAGCTTTACAATTTGCATTTGAATAAAGTACCTAGACTTCCCCGAAAGAAGTTCTGATTTCCTACTTTCTCACTGTCTTTCAAGATTTTGTCTTTCAAGCAGGTAAATCAACATTCCCGAGGCGGACCAGTGGATGTGCATCCCTGCCCCCCTAGAGCACACAGGTGGCAGCTGTTACCCCCAGTCTCAGGACATTTCCAGCATGTGGCTTTCAGTCTGAGTTAAAAATTTAGGTTTACCTAGAGGGCTAGAAGAGTAGATTTTTCTATATTAATAAAGATTGGTTTTTATTTTGATAGACAGGCTTAGCCCCTTAGCTGACCTCTGGCTTTTCACCCTTGCTGTTACTGCAAGGTGTCCTTAGCTCAATAGGCTGTGGAAAAAACAGGGATGAGGAGGAACGACTTCCAGCTCCTATTTTACCCACAAATCGTGGTGTTATTAACGACATAATTCTTGCTTAGGCTTTGCTAATTCTGAGGTTGATAATTCTCCTTTAGGAGCTGCACAGCACTCAGAACTGTGCATACTGGTTTGTGATTGTACAAATTCAGTATGGGCACCGCTTGGTGCAGAGATACTTACTGCAAGGGAAGGTCCGGCTTGACCATTTCTGAGTTTCCTGTGAGATAAACCCGGTTTGAAAGAGGTTGGTACCAAATTTTGGTTAAAAATAAAAAATATTCTCCGGCTCTACCTCGCCTCCCCAAAAGGTACCAAGAGCCACATGTGTGGGTTTTACCCACGGGAGGAATCGGGTCCATGTCCACCCAAGCCAAGGTTAAAAGCCCACTCATCTACGGATGAGAAAATCATTTGATCACCTCAGTTAAGCGTTGCCTTATTTAACTTAATTAATAGGGGGGAGAGAGATTGGAGACATACTATTGAAAGGGCAAGCCCTTCACTGCCTCCCACCCAAATAAAAGAGCCGGTCGAACGCCTTCTCCCTGTTTCCCACCTATCTTCCAAAAATGCGGAGGAATATCAACTTAGTGCTATTTTCACATCATTCAGTCAAACTTAGCCAGAGTTCCAACGCCCTACTTAAAATTCAACTAGAAAGTTACCTACCAAGTACTAATTAGCATTATAAAGTCAGAGTCTGCAGCTCCAGGCCTTTCAGTTAGTTGTTTACTAGAAAGGACAGTCTTAAGCCAGATACAGTTTACCATAAGAAAAGTTAAAGAATCCCAGTGAAGCAAGTTTTTTCTTTAGCCCTAGATTCCAGGCAGAACTATTGAGCATAGATAATTTTCCCCCCTCAGGCCAGCTTTTTCTTTATTTTGTTAATAATAGGGAGGAGATGTAGTCTCCCCTCCCCCAGCCTGAAACCTGCTTGCTCGGTGTGGAGCTTCCTGCTCATTCGTTCTGCCACGCCCACTGCTGGAACCTGAGGAGCCACACACGTGCACCTTTCTACTGGACCAGAGATTATTCGGCGGGAATCGGGTCCCCTCCCCCTTCCTTCATAACTAGTGTCGCAACAATAAAATTTGAGCCTTGATCAGAGTAACTGTCTTGGCTACATTCTTTCTTCCGCCCCGTCTAGATTCCTCTCTTACAGCTCGAGCGGCCTTCTCAGTCGAACCGTTCACGTTGCGAGCTGCTGGCGGCCGCAACAGGGATCTAGGAATTGATGTATGTATGCTTACTAGAGCTTAATTTGCTTTCTTTATTCTCATACACTCCAGAATCCCCATCGTAGATAACGTTGCCACAACAAGGGAAGTTCTTCCCGTATAAATTAAAAGTAATCAAGATGCAGGCCCACAACCATGCTCACAGACTAAGTAGTATAGACAATCCTTCATTCAGATTTCCCTCCCAGGCAATTCTATATTGAGTTAAGTATATAACATTAACCATCACAGCTTCATTCATTATTAACCTGTCACATAGACACATCACATTATGTTTTAGACATAACCTACCAACCCTTATTTCCAAAGTTCTCTGTGTGTTTAATAATGCAAAATACAGTCCAACTTTAAAAGTCCTCATAGTCTTTAAAAACTTTACCACATCAAAAAATGTATTGTGATATCCTGTAGAAAATTATGTTATTGCTATGCATGATAGAATAATGTAAAAATTCTTATCCCAAAATAAAAATAAGTATCTAGGAATAGCAAGTGATGATTATACAAAAAGCCAAAATCACGCAGATAAATGAAATCCTCCAGTTCTGGTGCTTTTCATGGAGAAATCAGCTTTGGTGTCCCAATCCCTCTACATATGCTATCTTCAGCACACACAGATTTTCTCAGCATTGGAACTGATTCCATTTCTTACCTCCAGATGTCCTTGTAGAGACATTAGATCATGTCCCATCATCCTGGCATTTCTAATACTCTGGAATCTCTACAGTAGCTTAAACTTTACCTTCTTAACTTCATGCAACAGCCTCTTGGGGCTTCTTTGCCAGGATTCAAACTCTGTCACACAGCTCTTGGTCTCAGCTGTTCTTAAAGACTCTCTTAGTATTGCATCTTTCATATATTAAATTTAGAAAAAATGTAGACATTGCCACCAAATTTCATGACTGGCCCAAGTGGCAACCTAGGTTCATTGGACCATAGCTGTATCATCTTCTCTGTGCTGACCATTAGGAAACACTATCCTATGGGCAGATAATCTTTGTCTTAAATGGTACCAATCTCTTATATTGACAGCTGCTTTATTGTCTGTATTCTGCTTGTCCTAAACTTGAAGCTTTCCTAGCTACCTTTATTTCACAAACTAAATTAATTAATTTTCTTCAAATCCAAGCTCCGTCTCAGGTCCACCAGATAGATACAGGCAGAGTAAGCCAGATTCTTGGCCAAAATATCATAGAAGTAAACCTTAGCCTTATTCTGGATAAGAGTCTATTTTCCCTTGAAATATCTTGAGCTGGTTCCCAATGTCTGCATTTCTCTCAACATTCCTATCTTTCAAACTCACGTTATGACAATCTGTAACATTTCTTTAAAAGCATTCAATGGCTTTTCTACCAAAAAGTGCCAAATTCTTCCACATCCTTAGCACAAAACAGTAACAAAAGCCTCATAGCCACATAGTCAGCTTTAATGCTTTAAGTCATTCTTCTCTGATTGTGAGTATGGATATAATATGACTATAGTAATTTTCCTACTTTAACCCTTTTAACTTTTTTAGGTTTGAAGTTGGTCCATAGAGTTGTGAGTTTATAATATTCTCTTAAAACTTTTTAAAGATTTTTCACACAAAATGAAGATGTTTTATTTCCTTTTTTAATTTTATTACATTTAATTAAAATATAATTACATCTCTCCCCCTTTTACCTTTAATCCCTCCAGTCTCTTCCATGTTACCACTCACTCTCAAATTCGAGTATTTTTTTCTTGGATTATTATTGTTATGCACACACACACACACACACACACACACACACACACAGGCACACACACACACACACAATGTTTAATCCAGGTTTATGTTTTGTATTTATGTGGTTTCAGCACTGATGACTTTATATTGGTCAAACAATCACGGGTCTTAGAGAGATCAATGCTCCTTTTCTCCCTAGTCATTATCTACCTGTAATACGTTTTCTGCGGTTGGGAACACTGAAATTTTTCTTCTTCCACATTAACATGTTTATTGATACTTTTATTATTCATGATTTGGTTAAGCAGACATTACTAGGAGAGGTGGTCTCATGGCAGAAGTCCTGAAATTCTGACTCATACTGCATGCAGGAGTTGTGCTATTATATCAGTTGAGGCTAGGCTTCGCATGATATCTTGATCTTTGCATTATGCCCAGTGTGGATTTCTGTAACAGGTTCCATTCATGGTAAAGAGAAATTTCTTAGATGAGGGTGAGAAGTACACTTCTATTACAATACTGGATTTTCTTCCTGTTGTGTGGACCCTGTGTTCAATTAGATAGCTGCTTAAAATATTTAATCTAGATTTATTTAGCTATAATTTAACATATAATAGTCCCAGTTACCAGATCTATACTTTTTCACTAAGTATGTTATCTTTTGTAATCATATCTAAAGTTAATGTATCTGAAAAGTTTGACCATGTTTCATCAGCACTAGTATCATTGGCGAATGTAAAACATACAGAGTTCCCAAAGCTTTTTAATCATTCCCAATTCTAAGATATGCTAATTTTAGTTTTAAACAAATTCATCATATATTTTTTGGTATGAACTTCATTTTAAAAAGTTCCATTTCAAGGTCTTGTGGCTTCCTGATTAAAATTATGAACATAAGCTGTTAAAAAACATAAAATGTATGCACAATGAAATGTTTTGTCAACCGACATCCAAATTCTCTCAATATGTCTTACATTTTCTAGCCTCCGTTCTCCATTTAATGTTGCCTTAACTCAAGGGGATTAATGATAAACACCGTCTTTCTCAAAGATTTTTTTTTCCAAATTCAATAAAATAAAATAAAATAAAAGCCAAGTCAGATTAAAATAATTCATTTCTGTTTGCTGGAAAACTCAAGTTGATCATGCTGTGCTTTAAACTATTTCGAGAATTTGATATGCTCTCTACTTTACAGAGTTTGACTCACATTTTAAGTGTACCCTGAGAAGATAAGATGTTCTGGTAAATAATTTTATAATATTCAGTCAAGTTTCTACAAATCCAAAGTAACCAAAATATCTTTAGAAATCTCCAACCCTTGAAAAAACATATTATCTTGCAGATTTTGGAGTATATACACCTGTACTGGCTAGTTTTGTGTCAACTTGACACAGCTGGGGTTATCACAGAGAAAGGAGCTTCATTTGAGGAAATGCCTCCATGAGATCCAACTGTAAGGCATGTTCTCAATTAATGAACAAGGGGGGAAGCCCCCTTGTGGCTGGGACCATCTCTGGGCTGGTAGTCTTGGGTTCTATAAGAGAGCAGGCTGAGCAAGCCAGGGGAAGCAAGCCAGTAAAGAACATCCCTCCATCGCTTCTGCATCAGCTCCTGCTTCCTGACCTGTTTGAGTTCCAGTCCTGAACTCCTTGTTGATGTAAGCCAATAAATCCCTTCCTCCCCAAATTGCTTCGTGGTCATGATGTTCTGTCCAGGAATAAAAACCCTGACTAAGACAACACCCTTTCCTGTTACATATATTATGCTATTTTTTCTAAGCCCAGTTTAGAGAGATAATTATGTCTGACAGAAAATAAAGCTCATTAATTTGGACAAAGAGTTTCAATAACAGAATTTACTCTAGTTTTGGAGGGTTAACACGGTGAGTCAAAAAATGAGATGAACTGCCTTATTGTTGCTGCTCTAAGAACTTAAGAGGTTTTTTTTTGCAATGATGATTTGTGGGAATTTAAAATGGTATACATAACTACATGTGTATTGTGTGTGTGTGTGAGAGAGAGAGATTAGGATAAAGTAATTTCTATTATTATTATTATTATTATTAACAATTTTTCATACAATATATTTTGAGCATGTGTCCCATCCCTGAATACCTCCCAGACTTTTTACAACCATCATACCCACCCAATTTAATGTTCTTTCTCTCTCTTTCTCTCTCTTTTTCTTTCTCTCTCTAAATGAAAAAAGCAAAGAAGCCTGAATCAACAACAACAAAAGATCATGAAATCAAAAAGCCTCAGAAAATCACACACACACAAAAACAAAACACACACACACATACAGAGATAGATAGATAGAGAGAGAGAGAGAGAGAGAGAGAGAGAGAGAGAGAAAGAAAGAGAGAGAGAGAGAGAGAGAGAGAGAGAGAAAGAGGGAGAGAAAGCCAAAACAAACAATATCAAAGAAGTCCACAAAAATAACATGTGTTGGCCAACTCTCTGTAGGCATATAGTCAACTCTGGAATGTGGTTGACATGCCCAGAAATATTCCATCAGAAAAAAAAAAAAAAAAGTTCTTTCATATGCCTGAGTGTCTCAATTGAGAACAGAGTCTATGTCCATTTCCCCATCTAAGTGTTGGGATCTCATCTATCTTGAACTTGTGCAGGTTTCCTTTGTGCTACACAGTCTTGTGAATTCTTATGATCAACACCATTTTGTCTGGAAGACAATGAAGAGGAAATCATATTTTTATGAAACTTAATAAATAAGTTTTCTCCACTTCAGAATAAGAACAAATTTGTTGTTAGAGTTATAACATCTGTCTTTTCTAAGAGACCATCTCTTTACAGATATGTGTTCATTCCAACTATGAAATAACTAATATAATAATGTAAACATTTACTTATCTTCCAATATTGGTAAATATTTACAATTCAACTGATTTGTTAAATCAATTCAAAACTGACATTACCAATTTGAAAATTAAATAACTGTTTATTAAAATTACTAAAGAGTAAAAATAAGTATGATTGCTATCAGAAAATATTGCCTTAATAAAATTAAGCATAAGTGAAGTAACAATTTTACTTAATATAGATTCTGTATCTCATATTCATCAATATTATTTTAAGATATTATAGTCTTATGCATCTAGAATTAGATGACATGCTGAATTTCAGTGCCTGAAATAATAATTAGAGATGGTAGATGACTGGAAGGAAACTGGACTTGATTTTTATACTGATTGTGTTTTTATAATACTAATATTTAAATCCATTGGTTACTACACTAAAGCTTTTTGAATCACTTTTTTTTCAAATTTTAAAATCTTATGCTACCTCTTACACTACATAGCAAGGCATTATTCAACAGATTCTTACTTTGTTAAATTGTTCTTTGTGAATGACAATGATGTGTAAGAATATTAAAGTCATCAATATACTCACCAAATACCTACAATGTTTTAATATGTTGAAGGAATTTTTATATTCTGCATCTGTTAGAAAAATATCTTAACGTTCATTAGACACATCCCTGGAAGGAATTAGGGTAATTTTTTTCTTTGAGCTAAGATATGGGTGAGTCATTCAGTAACATCTAGAATTTCCTTTTACCATGAGCATTCTTGAATCTCGACTGTCCTGACCCATGGGACAATCGAACAGGGTCTGAGAAACTATCTGTGGAGAGATTGGGGGACAAGAAACACAAAGAATGGACAGCAAGACAAAAAAAAAAAAAAAAAAAAAAAACAAAAAAGAAAAAAACAAAACAAAAAACAAAAACAAAAACAAAAAACCTCATCAAGCTGACAAATTTTGTTTTTCCCAGGCAGGTTTTATACCCATAGAAACAGGAAATGGGGAGGGAAAATGATGCAAAATCAATTTGTTTCTGGGGGAATGCACCCGTTCCCCAAAGCAGGATATTGACTAGGTAAAAAATGTTCAGCAGGAGGAACAGAACAGAGTGGGTTGCTAAGAACCTGTCCACACAATCTATGGCTATTTGTTCTTAACTGGGGCTAGTACTTTCCTACAGAGGCCTCAACTTTTCCCACAAAAATCTCAACTAACATAGGACTTTTCCACCAAGGCCAAAACTTTGTAAGTAAGGACTCATGGCTGACAAGGCAGTTAACTTCACCCAGAGTCAGTCCCAATACTTGACTATAAATACTGCACCTGGAAATTAAAAATAATATTTATTTGCATGAGATGCAAGCATGAACATGTCTTGATTGGATTAACAACTTTTGGATTAGAATGGCTAGAAGATAAATACGAAAAGACAAATTAAAATTAAGTTAACTATTGGGTAAGTAAACCTAATTAATGTGCTTTATTGGCAAAACCAGAAACTAATATAGAGAAAACCGTCAAAGTTTCAACTTTAAGGTCAAAAGAGCTATGAAACAAAAACCTTTTTAATAGTAGGGATGTGAAATTTTTAATTTCTTATTTGTTTAGTGTTGCATGAGACTGTAGGAAAGATAGTGACAATGGGATAGAAGTCAACGTAAGATTCAAACTCACCCAAAACATTAAAATAGACAGCATTTGCTAAATAAAAGTGTAAGTTCACAACTTAGTGAGATATTTATTAGTAAAATACTATTTGAGACAGGCAAGAGCCACAGAGCTTCTGAGGCGGCTCCATCTTCGGCTCCAGACAACCTGCCACCTTCCTGGTGAGAGCACAGGGGTCCGCCCGGCCCGAGAGGTTTGTGCCTCAGGCCCTGGCGGGAGCCTCCTTGGCTCCAGGACTCCGCAGAGGGCAGGCTACACGGGTGAGGTTGTGGAATACAGAGGCCAACCGTTTCTGGGACTGGCGAGAGCCAGAGAGCTTCTGAGGAGGCACCATCTTCGGCTCCAGACAACCGGCCACCTTCCTGGCCAAAGCAACACAGCTTCTGGGAAAGATCCTGTTTTGGGCCTTCATCTTCAGCCAGGAGGAGGTCCAAACACCAGATAACTGTGCACCTTCCCTGAAAGAGGAGAGCTTGCCTGCAGAGACTGCTCTGACCACTGAAACTCAGAGGAGAGAGCTAGTCTCCTACGTCTGCTGATAGAGGGTAACAAAATCAACAGAGGAACAATCTCTAAACAAAGACAACTATAACAACTAACTCCAGAGATTGCCACATGGCAAAAGGTAAACGTAAGAATCCTTCTAACAGAAACCAGGACCACTCACCATCATCAGAACACAGAACGCCCACTTCGCCCAGTCCAGGGCACCCTAACACACCTGAAAAGGTAGACCTGGACTTAAAAGCATATCTCATGATGATGGTAGAGGACATAAAGAAGGAATTTAATAACTCACTTAAAGAAATACAGGAGAACACTGCTAAAGAGTTACAAGTCCTTAAGGAAAAACAGGAAAACACAACCAAACATGTAGAAGTCCTTATAGAAAAACAGGAAAACATCCAAACAGATGATGGTAATGAAAAGAAGAAGAACGAAGACCAAAGTGTGGACACTTTACCCTTTCTTAGAAATGGGAACAAAACACCCATAGAAGGAGTTACAGAGACAAAATTTGGAGCTGTGACGAAAGGATGGACCATCTAGTGATTGCAATATGCAGGGATCCATCCCATATTCAGCTTCCAAAATCTGACACCATTGCATACACTAGCAAGATTTTGCTGAAAGGACCCAGATATAGCTCTCTCTTCTGAGACTATGCCAGGGCCTAGCAAACACAGAAGTGGATGATCACAGTCAGCTATTGGATGGGTCACACGGCCCCCAATGGAGGAGCTAGAGAAATTACCCAAGGAGCTAAAGGGAACTTCAACCCTATAGGTGGAACAACAATATGAACTAACCAGTACCAGGGAGCTCTTGTCTTTAGCTGCATATGTATCAAAAGATGGGCTAGTCTGCCATCACTGCAAAGAGAGGCCCATTGGACTTGCAAACTTTGTATGCCCCAGTACAGGGGAACGCCAGGGCCAAAAAGGGGGAGTGGGTGGGTAGGGGATTGGGGGGGTGGGTATGGGGGAACCTTTGGGATAGCATTGAAAATGTAAACGAGGAAAATACCTAATTAAAAAAAAAAACAAAAAAAAAATACTATTTGAAAGCATGTGGCAATGATAACACTCTAAAGCCCAACTAAATTGTTAGCTTATCTTTGGAGTTATTAATAGTATGTCAAAATTGGCATGCTTTCCTTTGAGACACGGATGCATTTGATGAAATCATATTCTCTCTAAAATTTTCATAACATCATCACTGCTGACAAGTATGAAGAAAGCAATGACTTGACTAGCTATTGATGTTGAAGTAAGTTTGTATTTCATTTTAATTTATTTACATTCAAAGTATCCTACCTCCTGATCCCACCTCCTACAGTTCTTCAACCCATTTTTCTTCCCCATTTTCTCTGAGAGGGTGTTCCACAAGCCACCCACCCCATCTCACCTCAACATATCCTACACCAGCATCCCTGATGCAGCAAGTCTCTCCAGGATTTGGTCTATCCTTTCCTACTGGGCTGCGAAAGGCAGTGCTCTGCTACATATGTGCCAGGGGCCATGGACTAGCCCAAGTATGCTCTTTGGCTGGTGGCTTAGTCTCTCAGATCTTCCAGGGAATTTGGGTTAATTGACACTCTTGGTAATCCTATGGGGTTGTCATCTTCTTCAGTTCCTTCAAACTTTTCCCTAACTCTTCTGTATGCGTCCAATGATTAGCTGTAATTATCTGCATCTGTTTCAGTCAGTTGCTGTTAGAGATAATAGGGGCCCTGTCTATCAATTGGAGGTGGTCTTTCCAGGTTCCATCTCCCCACTGTTGGGCATTTCGGCTAAGATCACCACCGAGTTCTGGGATCCTCTCACATCCCAGGTCTCTGGGACTTTCTAGAGTTCCTAAGAGCTCCCCACCACCAGATTACAAGCCTGGTACCTGGATCAGACCCCCTGAAACTGGATTCTTGGATGATTTCAACTTACAAAGAATGTGTAGAGAATCAAATGTTTTCTCTGGAAGAGTACTGGCTATCACTCCTAACCACTGAGAAATCTCTCCAATTCAAGAATAGTATTTCTTTAAGACAAGATGTCTTTTCTAGAAGTCCTTAAATTGGAAATTATAGATAAAATTCTTTTGTAACGTGATGTTAAATGTCTGAGAATATGTTTCCATGTGTACCTCAAAATACTAGATTAATTTAAAATGTTAATTGTCACTAAACAACATTAATAACTATTTTTAATTCCATTTTTCATGCAGGTTATTGAAGACTAAATAAATAGTCTGATGTTATGCTGGGTGTGGTTGTGCACACCTTTAATCCCAGCACTCGGGAGGCAGAGGTAGGTGGATTTCTGAGTTCGAGGCCAGCCTGGTCTACAAAATGAGTTCTAGGACAACCAGGGCTATACAGAGAAACTCTGTCTCAAAAAACCAAAAAAAAAAAAAAAAAAAAAAAAGGAAAAAAAGAAGAAGTAGTAGTCTGATTTTATTGTGTGAATTGATGCATTTAGAATTGATGCAAAATATAACATATGATTATTCCCACAATGAAGATATCCATAAGATATCTTATGTGATAAAATGTTTTAGCAGTGAAATATATTTTAACAGAGAGATCATTGAGAAGCCCTTAACTTGTGTCCTTTATTATCCAAAATAGGGTATATTATGTGTATGTATGTATATATGTATGTATACATTGTATGTGTGTGTCTTTCTGTGAGTGTATTTGAACTTTGTGAGGGTGCGAAAAGAAAGCGTTATGAATCAAGCAGTCAAGGAAGGGAGGGTAGGGTGTCTCCTCTGGAGTTATACATCCCAGGATTTGGCTATATTTGAAGCCAGCAAACTCTAACGATAGTCTTGCTAATATCCCCTTCTAAATTTGAGTCATATCTCTATACCCAGTGCCCAAATTGTGGCTGTATGAACAATATGTATGCTGTAAATTCAAACTCTGCCCTTGTGATTCAATAACAATCTCAGTTAAATACTAAGACATCTCTTTAGATACGCTTTTGTGAACACAGACAAATAATAAAATTCTTCTAGTTTTAGAGCTTTATGATAGCTATGAATTTCAACAAGATATCATAGGAACCTATTAATGATTAGGGGTTTGGCAAAGGTAAGTGCTTGATCATGGACCATTTTCCCCTTTGGTTAATGGCTCACATGTTGAATTATACCATATCAGCATATACATGAATATTTGTCTTAAGCACTACACAGAATAAGAAAATAAACAGAATAGGAAAGTGAATGGAAGATAGTTTTGACATTACTAATTAATTTACAAAATTATTTTTAAGATGGAATTTAAAATGAGAGATTGTAATGGTTAGTGAAGTTGTTAAAAAATGAAATTTTTGTGGAGAAAATAATTTTCTACTCTAGATCTTTAGGATAGTCTGTTCCAAAAGGGGAAAATAACTGGTATTGGTAAGACATAATTTTTATTTGCAGTATTCAGTAGGCTAATGCAGTAAATCATACTTTCCAAGGAAATTTGAGCTATGTAGTGAGATCCTATGGCTTAATAAGTGTTCTATTAATACAACAAGATACCATCACCAGGAAAATATTGTAAAATGAAACCATTTAATCATGACTTACTTACAGTTTCAGAGATTTAGTTCATTCTTACTGTGGTGGGAGTGCAGTAGTATGTAGGCAGACATGTTAATTTAGCAGTAGTGAGAGAATCTTCAGGTAGAAAGAAGAGAGAAACTCTGGTCTTGTAATGGACATTTTGAAATATCAAAATAATACCCAGTGTCAATACTTCCAAAAATGTTATACCAATTTCAACAAGGTCATACTTATCCCGACAAGGCCATACCTGCTAACTCTTTCAAATAATGTTACTCAGTATTTATTCAAATATATGAACCTTATGTGGGCCATCCTTATTCACACTGTTTCTAAATACTTTTTTTTAATTGGACACTTTACTTATTTGCATTTCAAATGTTATCTCCATTCCATGTTTTCCATCTACAACCTCCATATCCCATCCCTCCCTTACCCTGATTCTATGAGGGTGCTCCCCCAACCTTCTACCCACTCCTGCCTCACTGCTAAAGCATTAGGCAAAGAGTGTGGAATACCCACGATACAACTTATGAACTACATGAACTTCAAGAGGAAGTAAGACCAAGAGTGGATGCTTCCGTCCTACTTAAAAGGGGGAACAAAATAATCAAGGGACGTAGATGATGAGAGGGAATTGTGAAGAAGAGAAGAGGGGGAGGGGAAATAGAGGGGAAGAATCAGGTATGGGAGAAGACAGGAGAGATGTTCAGAGGGTCAGGACATTGAACAGGGGTGTATAGTAAATGGGGGATGAGGAAATGGTGGTAAAAAAACAGAAAGTCGAAGATGCCAAGCAAGCAAGAGCTTCCCAGGACTCCAAATGGATGGAATTAGCTGAAATACTCCCATAAAGGGGAGGGAAAAACCTGTCAAGACTATATTTTTTAAAGAGAGAAAATTAAGTATTTTCTCCCTCCCTCTTTCTCTGTCCCTGTCTGTCTGTCTGTCTCTGTCTCTCTCTCTCCCTCTCCTTTCCTTCATCTCTCCCTCCATCCCTCCCACTCGGTTGTGTGGTGTGGTATGGTGGTGGTAGTGGTGGTGGTGGTGGTGGTGGTGGTGGTGGTGGTGGGGGTGTGTGTTTGTGTGTGTGTGTGTGCATGTGAACACACACATGCCTGTGAAGAAATGCCATGGTGTGCATGTATAGGTCAGATGACATCAGAAGTCACTTTTATTTCTCTACAATGTAGGACATAAGAGTCAAACTCAGGCTGTCAGGGTTGGCAGGAAACACTTTACCAGTTGATCCATCTCTACTGCCCATAACTTAAAGGTCTATATCTAGTTTTGTTTAGTCTATATATAGTTTGGCTGACTATGGATTTACTTTCTTGGTGTATCCTGGCATAAAGACATTCTTCATATTTCTTGAGTAATTGAAAGAAGGAAGGAAGGAAGGAAGGAAGGAAGGAAGATAGGAAGGAAGGAAGAATAAAATTATAATTTAGAAGTGGTATGTATTTTAAAGGATGTGATATTTGAATAAGAATTGTCCCACATAGGTTTAGATATATGAACTATTGGCTCCCCCATAATCTGAGATTTAAGAATTCTTGGCTTCCCCAAAGCCTCAGACACATTAGTATCTCAGGTGGTGCTGTTTAAGAAGATTATGGAACTTGTATGTCTTAAAGCCTTGCTGGAGGAAGTATGCAAATAGAGACAGGCTTTGAGAGTTTATTACATCTCCCCACATCCAGTTCCCTCTCTGTTTTCTGTATGTGGCTGGAGATGTGATCTCTCAACTTGCTGCTATACCTGCCCACTGACTCTCCTGCCATTGTGAACTATCCCTCAATATTAAGCAAAGAAATAAAAAAATAAAATAAAATAAAATCCCTATCTTCCATAAATCACTTTATGTCATAGTATTTTATCACAACAAGGTAAAAACTAAAATAGAAGACTTCCTTGGAATGTAAGCTGCTGTACATTAAGTTAAAATAATGAAGTCATTAGGCAAATCAATACTGAAAAAGGACTTTACTGAAAAAGGACTACTGAAATCCCCATAATTTTATACTTTAGCAAGTATTACAGCAGTGATGTTACTTTCAGAAATGTACTATGGTTATATAAAGTATTACTATTAAAGGAAAAATATATAAATGGTATATGAGAACTCTATCCTGACAATGTTTCTGCATATAAAAAATTAATCTAAAACAAAAATTGAAGATTAAATAATTAAGCTTGAGATATTCCTTCCTTTAATGAATATTCAGTAGGGACATATAATTTACGAGAAATAACAGATATTTCGAACCTTTGTTTCATAAGGCTTCTGCTACTCTGAAAATGTTTATGCAAACTGAGACGCCCAAAATAAAAATCAGTAAAGAAAATTTTATTTGAACATTGACATTCTTATTATGGACCACACATATATAAAGAAATTAAAATTGTAACATAAATATTTATCTTGCTAACATTTAAAATATTGAGTAATGAAGTATATGTGCATATTTTACTGCCTTGAAACAGAATTTCAACAATTACCTTAGGCTGTTTTTTTATCTCAAAGGCCTACTGTCTTAGCCTTACAAGTATGGCTGTAGCTATGAGTATTAACTACCACACCAGTAAGAATTGTTTTAGATATTTACAAGAAAACTATTAGCTGGGATATGGGTATCTGCACCGTAGATTTTGTAAGAGAAAGAAGAATAAAATTTTAATAAATTAGAATGTGCTAAAAAATTCAGTTTTGTTGCTCATTTCCTGAACTGAAAAAAGAATCATGATTTATATAACATATATCCAGGATTATGTGTATAAGATTGTGTGTATTTGTGTGTGTGTGTGTGTACGCACACATGCACATGCACACATGTGTGCACGTATCTAACTTATTTCTAAACATATAGCTTACTATAACTCTTCAAAATAAATATCAGTTAACTCACAAAATGTCATGTTTACATGATATTAGTTCAATTTTTAGGTTAGAAACCTAGATGTCAGAAAAGTTAGTATTTTTTTTTTTATATTATCAAGATAGTTATATACCCTAGAGTATGTTTGACTTTTTCCCTTTAACATAGAAATCAATAATGGTTTGAAAAGTTGGTACTCTTTTTCAAACTTTTTGTTTGATCTTCCTGAGTTTTAAATCATGCACCCTAGTCCCACTTATCTCCTCATCACCTTGTATCCTGCTTCCACCATTGCAACCACCCCAACAGAATAAGAATCTCATTGTGGAATTTGTAGTGTCACAGTGTATATCCCACAGTGTGCCCTTTTATCTACACTTCTTTGTTTCCAAGTTGTTCATTTAATGAGTCTTAAGAGGCCTCTGCCTTCTACTATACAATCAGTACTAATGCATAACTGTAACTCCTCTTAGATATTCTGTTGTTGCCCTTTGTCATGGAGATCCTGTAGTATAGGATTTGTAGGGTGGCCATTTTAATCTATTTCAGCAGTTCACCAATGGGGGTCAATGTTGTGGTGGGGCAATTCAAGGCCCAGGATCTGGGCCTGAGAGTTATCTGGCTAATCATACCACCAGCTCTGCCACACTACCACTATCTGGGAGAGCTTTCCTACCCTTCCCAAGCTTCCCTTTCCAAAGTTGCAGCCAACAAGGGGCAGAAACAACTTTCCTGCTACCATACTCTCAGTGCTGTCTCATTGGTGCCCCTGCCATCAAAGCCAGCTTTACTGTGCTGCCCAGACAAGGTAAAGGGGTCATCCTCCTAAGTGCTACAGCAGGTAAGGGATGGAGCCAGGTCTCTAGCTCTCACTCCCTCTGAGCATGCTCACCAGTAATCCCCCAAACCAGGGCCAGCTCCCTCCCTGCTGCTCAGATGAGGTGCATGGCCTACTCTCCCAAATGCTGCAAGAGGTGATTGGGACATCTTTCCCGGGCTCATGACCCCATCAGGGACAGTTCTCCTGCCAAGGGTGGTGAGGGCAAAAGGGAGGGAAGGGGTCTCTCCTTTGTCCAAACCACTGCACAGCAAACAAGAGGTAGGACCAGGTTTCCCATGTCCATGCCCTCTAGGCACCTGATCAGAAAGCCCCAAATCTAGGGCCAGCTCTACTCTGCTGCTCAGTCAAGGAAGGCTGTCACTAGAGGCAGGTTTTGAGATCATATATGCTCGTATCTAGCCAGTGTGTAGACAGCCTCTTTTTGCTGCCTGTGGATGAAGATTTAGAGCTCTTGTCTTCATCTCTAGCTCTAACAAAAGATCTTCCTGAACACTACCATGCTCCTCGGCAAGACAATAATGGAATAAACCTCTGTAACTGTATGTCAGCCCCAGCAAAGTGCTTTGCTTTATAGGAATTAATGTGGTCATAGTGTCTTTTCATAACAACAAAACCCAAATTTCGACACCTTCCATCCTTACCCTCCAATTCTTTCTTTACATTTCTTTCTCACGTTCACATTTTACTTTATACTCTGTGATAGTGATTAGAAGGTCGAGGTAATAGTAAATAAACAGTAAATTACTAAAATTTCTTTTTGTTAATTTAATCAACATTTTATTATTTTTACCACAAAAGTAACACTGTTCTTGTCTAGAATACAAACAAAATCTCAAAGTAAAATGAACTATAATAAGAGGATATTAGCCAAAGAAGTACAGATTTCCTAGGATACAATCCACAGAACTCAAGAAACTTAACAACAAGAAGGGCCCAAGTGAGAATGCTTCAATCACCCTTGGAAGGGAGAAGAAAGAAATCACACGAGGCAGAGAAAGAGAGAGGGAGAGAGAGAGAGAGGGAGAGAGAGAGAGAGAGAGAGAGAGAGAGAGAGAGAGAGAGAGAGAGAGAGAGAGAGAGAGAGAGAGAGACCTAGGTGGGAGATGTGAGGGGGAGGAAAAAAATGAACACATTCAGGTGTGCGAAGGCAGGAGAGAAGCCCTGAGGGCTAGCAGCCCTCCCAAGTCCACCTGCCCAGAGCATAGGAGGAACTCTGGCCAGATGTGGGCTATCCTCCCTACCCCTCCTTCCCCTGCCCCCTTAGTTTCCACATATTTGGTTCTAAATTTTCATTTTTTATTAAATCTATGACAGTCCTAGAACTGAGGTATCACAGAACTGGTTCATCCTTGTTTTCTGCAATGATCACTTTTCATAATATTAAAAGAGCTGGAGTTCTACTCATCCCTCCATGTTAAAATTAACCAGGTCCTAAGATTGCTGTTTTTACTGACTGCATGTGCTGTTGTTCCCAGCTCATGTCTCCATTCAGAGATCAAAACCTGCAGCAGCCTTATGACTTGACTTGGAAAATTGAGAATCCTGAAATGGGTTACTGGGCCCAACAGGCTAATACAGAAAAGCCACTTGGGATGCCGTGGTTTCCATATTTAACGTTTGATCTGTGCCGGCTGGCACCCAACAGATTTTACAGCATTCATACCCTAAGTAGACTTAGGGAGACTCTTTATATGCCTGGGGGAAAGAGGACTGTGGCACATGGGGAACCAGAACAATTCTATTATGCTTCTTGGGGTTGTGAAACATCAGGATGGAAGGTATCAAAGGAAGATCTTATCACTGTCGCCTGACAGGGGAGGGAATCTGAAGTTCAACTTAAGTTAACCAGCCTAGGAAAGCAGGAAAAGGACTGGGAAACTGGAAAACCTTGGGGCCTCCTACTTTATATAATTGCGGGGAAAGACTTAAACTCATTTTTACAATTAGGCTCCTGATAAAACCAATAGTAAACCCCCTGACTGTGACTGTAGGACCAAACCGAATTCTGGCAAACCCTAAACCTATACCAAGAGGTCTTGCCCTGAAAAACCTATGCCAAAGTCCATTCTCAGACCAGTGTTTGTTGACCTCCCAGTCCTTCCAGCAGGGGGCCCCTGGTAGATCTGCTCTGGTCAATAATGCTAAAACCCTTTCAGTTTTTGACCAGCTCCCAAACAGAGCTAACCATCTCCTGCTGGCTGTGTTATTATGCCAGAACCCCTTTTTATGAACGTGTTGGATTTATATATAAATATGAGTCCGAGAGACACACTGCATGCAGATGGTCCCAGGAAGGGGGAGCCTTAACCCTGCAGACCATATCAGGACAGGGGACCTGCCTGGGAAAGTTCCCTTATTACATCAGCATCTTTGTAACCAAAATACCCCCATGGTTCATTCCAAGTGGGTTATTTCCCCCAAACAGGCATGGTGGGCCTGTTCAACAGGGTTGACTCTGTGTGTGCATGGAGAGGTTCTTAATTCCCCTACTGCAAAGGAGTTCTCTATTCTAGTCCAATTGGTGCCATGCATAACCTACTATTCTGAAGAAATAGTGCTGAAGAATCTAATAGGGCATGTTGAGGGAGACCTCAAAAGACAGAAGAGAGAAACTACTTCCCTAACGTTGGCTATAATTTTGGGAGCAGGGCTACCTGGAGCAGGCACTGGGATAGCAGCCCTAACATTGCAAGAGAATAACTATACAGCCTTAAATTAGATACAGATCAAGACAGCCAATGCTTAGAAAAATACATTGCACACCTAGAGTGAAATGTAGATTCCCTGGCTGAGGTAGTTGAACAGAATAGACAGGGTTAGACTTTGTTTTCCTGCATCAGGGAGGCTTGTGTGTTGATGTATTCGAAGAATGTTGGTTTTGTGTAAATCACTCTGGAATCATCAAAGAATCACTAGCTAAGGTTAGAGAAAGCATAGAGAGGTGCCAAAGAGAACAAGAAAACTCCAAAAGCTGGCATCATTCCCTATTTGAAAATTCCCCAAGGTTAACTACTCTCATTTCCACAATTACAGGGCCCCTTATAATTTTTTTGTTGCTGCTCACATTTGGGCCATGCATAATCAAAAAGCTTTTGCAGTATATAAAACAGAGATTAGGGACTATTCAACTGATGGTGATGTGGTCCCAGTACAAAGCAGTTAGCACAGATGATTTAGGCCTATAAAGAGTCCAAGATTGGCCTCTAGCGTCACCAAAAGGAGGGGAGAATGTTGTAACCCTCAGATTACTGATACTAGAGAGACTTCAGTGTTGTACAGACAGAGGCTCCCAACCTCCTTTCCCCCTTCCCCCTTCCCCTGAGGCTATGCAGACAGCAGACAGGTAATTTCTGTGCTCATCCTCCTCAAGCAGCCTGGGCTGCCTCTCCCTCCCCTAGAGTTACAATGACAGGGCTCATAATGAGGACACATTCTCTCTGCCTCTGTGTCTGCAAAAACCAAAACTCCTGCTGGAAAGAACTCCAAGTACCTATCCTTGAGACCTTAGAAAAAAAGCAAGCTCAAGGGAGACCATGGAAAAATTAAAAGGTAAGCAGAGGTCAGGTCACAGACAGTTAAAACTGGCCATAAAGTTAGTCCTTGAACAGACACTCATTACCCACCACCCACTTCAGTACTATTACACCTTCTAGTCACGCTTTCTGTAAATATTCACATAATTCCTATACTGTATATAAACCCAGTGTTTTTTGGACTCAAGGTCACTTGCCAGCATTCATGCAGTGAGTGCTAGATGGTCGAACTAAGTTTGAACTTGAAAATAAGTTTTTTTTTTTTTTTTTTTTTTTTGGTGAGTTTCAGTAGACTTTGCAATTCTTGGGCTCATCTGGGTTTCCTGTGGACCCAGAACATAACATACTTAGCTATTAAGAATGAGGACATCAAAAAAAAAAAAAAAAAAAAAAAAGCAAAAGCAGAAGCAAAATCAAAACCAACTACAAAAACAACAACAACAACAACAACAAAATGAGGACATCCTGAGCTTTATAGGCAAGCAGAAGGAACTAGAAAATACCATGGTTAGTGAGGTAACTCAGACACAATAGAACATTCATGGTATGTATTCACTAACAAATGGATATTAGCCAAATACCCAAAACCAAACCAAACCAAACCAAACAAACAATAACAAAAAATACAGAATGCACAGTATAGAGTCCACAGAACTCTAAGAGCTCAACAAGTTAAAGTACCCAAGTGAAGACGCTTAAGTCCCAATTGGGAGGGAGAAGAAAGCAACCACAAGTGGGGAGGGAAGAAAGAACATGGGAGGGAAAGTGGAATGGGTTAGAGTGGGGGATGGATTCTGATCTGGTATTGGATAAAGGAAAAAGACTGAAGTCTTGAGGGCCAGCAGAAAGAATGGAAATAGGCAAACTCAGGAAATAGGATGTTTCAAGGATGCACTAGAATGCACCAGAGACCTGGGAGGTGAGAGATTCCAGCTTCTGGCTATTATAAATTAGGCTGCTATGAACATAGTGGAGCTTATGTCCTTATTACAAGTTGAAACATCTTCTGGGTATATGCCCAGGAGAGGTATTGCTGGATCTTCCTGTAGTACTATGTCCAATTTTCTGAGGAACCATGAGACTGATTTCCAGAGTGGTTGTACCAGCTTGCAATCTCACCAATAATGGAGGAGTGTTCCTTTTTCTCCACATCCCTGCCAGCATCTACTGTCACCTGAATTTTTGATCTTAGCCATTCTGACTGGTGTGAGGTGGAATCTCAAGGGTGTTTTGATTTGTATCTCCCTGATGATTAAGGCTGTTGAACATCTTTTTGCTTCTCCTACATTCTGTATTCCTCAGTTGAGAATTCTTTGTTTAGCTCTGTACCCCATTTTTAATAGGGTTATTTGATTTTTTTGGAATTCATCTTCCTGAGTTCTTTATATATATTGGATATTAGTCTCATATATGATTTAATATAGGTAAAGATCCTTTCCTAATCTTTTAGTGGCCTTTTTGTCTTATTGACTGTGTCTTTTGCCTTACAAAAGCTTTGGAATTTTCTGAGGTCCGGTTTGTGGATTCTCAATCTTACAGCACAAGCCATTGCTCTTCTGTTCAAGAATTTTCCCCCTGTGCCCATATCTTAATGGCTTTGATCCACTTTCTTCTCTATAAGTTTCAGTGTCTCTGGTTTTATGTAGAGATCCTTGATCCACTTAGACTTGATTGAGCTACATTTTCTTTCTTTTCTATATATATTGGAATTTTTGTAATATTCATTGTAGAACAATATGGGAAATGTTCGTAAAAACATTCCTAAATGTTCCATAACCTTCCCAAACATTGTCTCTAGCTGGAGACCTACTGTTTAAATATATTAGCCTACTCAAAATATTTTATATTCAAATCATAATAAGACTGAAGCTATGGTGACAACTAGAGGCATAAATTGCTTCTGAGTAAAAATTTCACACAAAATTGACAACTTTGACCATAGAACAGGCGCTGAGTTAACATGTCAGTGGTGGGCATAAATATACCAAATCCTGTTTAAACGTGTACATTGTGTTTAAACTGTAAGACAGATTTCACAACACCTATTCCCATGTTTCTCTTCCCAATATTTCATTATTGAAAAAAGCTTCTTTGTCTGAATTTTTTTACTTGTCTATTTGGTTGTTATATAGGAGATAGGTGGCCAGGCATATTACTTCTATGACTTCTACCTTTGTGATTGCTAGTCTTAGTTGTTAACTTTACTGAATAGGGAACTAAGTAAAAGTGAAAAGCACTGGATATAACTATAAGTGATTTTTGGTTCATTGCCTCATTTGAGGTCTAAAAACCTATCCTAACTCTGGGCCACATATTCTTGTGCTAGCCTATGTAAAGCACATAGAAGACCCCTTTGGTTTTTGCCTGCTTGTCTTCATTCTCACAGGTATGCTTGTTCTTTTGAAAGTTTTAAAGTATATTTCTTTGAGAGCCCAACATATACTTAAGAACATCTGGGAAATTCAGTCCTGTGGACAGAAGATCTATTGGATTCCTTGACTTTTTGACCATAGACATCTATTTTTAAATACCTGGGCTGGACCACAGTGTATAAATCCCTCTACACACACACACACACACACACACACACACACACACACACACACACATATAATTATTTCAGTTTTTTCTTTAAAGAATTTTGACTACCATACTACCATAAACCTAAAACCTCTAAAATTAAATTTATCTTCCTATATCCAATTACTTTCATGCTCCTGTTTTGAAGATATTTTAAACTATGTCATACTATCCTTTTATTAATTATTTTATTTATTTATATTTCAATGTTATCCCCTTCAGCATACCGCCTCCATGAGGCCCCTACCACACTTCCCTCCTTTCTCTAAAAGGTTACTCTCCCACCCACCTCTCTAGAATTCCCCTTTTCTGGGGACATAAAGCTTCCACAGGACAAGCACACACCCTCATCGCACTGAGGCCAGACAATGCAATCCTCTGCTACATATGTATAGTAGGGGTCATGGACTAGTACATGTACGCTCTTTGGTTGGTGGCTTAGTACCTGAGAATTCTGGAAAATCTAGTTTTTTCATGCTGTTGTTCTTCCTATAGGGTTGCAATTCCCTTCAGTTCCTTCAGTCTTTCCCCAAACTCTTCCATAGGGGTTCCTGGGTTTAGACCAATGGTTGGCTGTAAATATCTGCATCTGTCTCAGTCAGTTGCTGGCATAGCCTCTTTTAGGACAGTCATGCCATGTTCCTGTCTGAAATCATATCTTGGTCAATTAACAAATGGGACCTCCTGAAACTGAAAAGGTTCTGTAAGGTAAAGGACACTGTCAATAGGACAAAATGGCAACCTACTAACGGAGAAAAGATCTTTACTAACCCCACATCTGATCAAGGGCTAATATTCAAAATATACAAAGAATTCAAGAAGCTAGACTCCAGAAAATCAAACACCCTAACGAAAAAATGGGCTCTAGAGCTAAACAAAATTCTCAATTTAGGAATCTCTAAAGCCTGAGAAGTACCTAAAGAAATGTTCAACATCCTTATTTATAGTGAAATACAAATCAAAACCACCCTGAGATTCCATCTTACACCAATCAGAATGGTTAAGACCAAAATGTCATGTGACAATAGCTGCTAGAGCAAATGTAGATAAAAAGAATACTTTATCGTTGCTGGTGGGATTGCAAAGTGTTTTCCAGATTCCATAATCTGGAAAACAATCTGGCATTTCTTCACAAATTTGGAAATAAGTCTATCTGAATATCCATATATACAACTTCTGGGCATATATCCCAAAATGCTCTACCATATTATAAGTAAACCTTCGGTGTTTACAGCAGCCTTAATTATAATAGCTGAATGCTGGAAACAACCCAGATGTCCTTCAACGAAAAATAGATACAGAAAATGTGGTACATTTACCAAGTGAAAGACTACTCAAGAGCAGGCAGATTTCTAAGTTCAAGGGCAGCCTGGTCTACAGAGTGATTTCCAGGACAGCCAGGGCTATACAGGGAGATCCTCTCCCAAAAAAACAAAACAAAACAAAACAAAACAAAGCAAAAACAAAAACAAAAACAAAAAACAAAAACAAAAAACAAAAAAGACCACTCGGCTATTCAAAATGAGGACATCGGATTTGTTTTTGTTTTTTTTGTTTGTTTTTTTTTTTTTTTTCAGGAAAATGCATGGAACTAGAAAATATCCTGAGTGAAGTAACCCAGACACCAAAGGAGATATGTATGAATATATGGTATGTACTCACTGATAAGTGGATATTACCCAAAAAGTTCAGAATATCCATGAAGAATTCACAGACCATATGAAGCTTAAGAAGAGGGAAAGCCCAAATGTGGATGCTTCAATCTCCAATCTCACTTAGAACATTGAACAACATAATCATTGGAGGCAGAGTTATGGAGGGACATGTGTGAAACACTGGAGGTGGAGGGAAAAAAAGGAGGCAGTAGCTGGTATGAGGAAGACAGGAAAGAAGCCCTGAGGGCCAAGAGAATGAATAGAAATATCTAGTAGTGTGACGTGGGGAATGGGAAGAACCACTACTAAGTCCCAGACAGCATGGTTGTGAGGCTCTCAGGGCCCAATGAGGATGACATTAGACGAAATGCCCAACAGCAGTGTGATAGAACCTGAAGAGACCCTTTCATGTATAAAGTAAAATGGTTCTATTTTAATATATAGAAACGTTCATATAATTTTTGACCTTAGATATGCATAGGTGTTCTATTATATTGTTTCATGTGTGGTAAATTATGATTATGAGGGCATATCTCTGATGTAGATCCAGTTTGATTATGGTGATTTTTTTAATGCAGTATGAATCTTTTTTCTACTACATTTGCAAACCTGGAAACTACTTTTGAAAGGAGAGAACCAGCTTCTGAAAGTTGTCCCATGACCTGCACATTGATGATGTGACCTATGCAACCACAGAAAGGAAAGTATATCAGAGAAACACAAATGCAGATACATTTGCAAAATAAATTCTGTAGTCTGGTAGAACTCATTGCTAAATCCATCTAGTCCTGAACTTTTATGATACTTTCCCTGCCATGATACCATTACCACATTTCAAGAACATGAGTTCTTATTTGGTTTTCTTTTATCCCCTTCATTTAAATATGTAGGTAATATATACCTATAATTTTTTTCAATTTCTTCAAGATTTTATAATTTTTGTATTATTATTTCAGAATATTATTTTATGTCTCATTGAATTTCTTTGGTATATTTTAGACTCTTTCTGCAGACAACTGAAATAATGGCTAGTGTTTTATTGTTTTATGGTAGTGCTTAATTAGTTACTGAATAGGTTAAACTCCTTGCTGCTATCTGGAATCTAAGAACACTGGGAAAAGGGTTTAGCTATGTTAGAATACAATCTTAAAAGGCAATACAATAAGATAATACTATATAGAGTGCACGTGGATCCATACACTAGACTAAGGTGGATTTGGAAAATTAATTTTATGGGTTAGGGGAAGAGCCAAAGATCCAGGAGTAAGATTCTTTGAAACTCTTTCCTCATGAGAAAGCTTTCAGACTTTCATCTGTCAAGCTAACTCCACTGGAGTCCCGTGGCAGTATATGTTGGAGTATACTTGGTTTTGTTGATTTCTGTACTGTACTGTCCTTAGCAATAAACTGCCATCTAGTAGTATCATTTCTACCCCTGAGAATAGAACTACCAACCACCATGTCTTCCATAGTCCACATTTAAATTTTCTACAAAGTTTGTGACATATTCACTCTTCTAAGTTATAGATTATTTTACTCAAACTTTCTGCATAAGATTACTCCAGTGACTCAGAATTACAATTCATATGATTTTTGAATCTGCACTGTAGCTCAATCTCTAAGGATGAAAAAAAAAAAAAAACACATCTCAAGATGGATTCAGGTTGTAGCATCCAGAGAAATGTCAATGATATAATGGATTTTTCTCTTCTTTAAGTGAGAATCTATGTGACAAAAATATCTTTGTAACAGATTCAAACAGTAAGAGATTGCATTTCTGGCTCAGACTACATGTTTATGTGTGTGTGTGTATAAATACATATAATGAATTTTGTTATGCTTGAGGTGTGTAGTTTCCTTCTAACTTGTATTATCCATGTGATTTTCTTAAAGGTTAAATTCTGGCAGTTATATTCATTGTTCGTAATAAAAGGTGGGATTTCTTAAAAATCATATTTGTATTTCTGAGCACATGCTGAATTTACAGTGTTGCTTTTTTTAGATTTGCCATTTGTGTTATTTTGACTTTGTTCTCTACCTGGCTGACTTCTAGAGATGAATATTAATTATCTACACTGTTTCCCACGTTTTCCTGACTCTAAGCCTAATATAGATATAATATTTCTATATTATATGTAGAAAGGAAATAAAAATTACCAATTATCCCTGTATTCTCCAATTAGAATGAATTCTAAAATTCTCCAAGTATTAATTGTCATTTCATTGGTGAGATGAAATATTTGAATTCAGATTCTACTTTCTGAAAAAAAAAATTCCACCTATCTCTTTTATTTATTTTTATTTTTGCTATTTCTTTTCCAGAAGTATTTGCTGTGGCCAATTTCTGAATCTTTAAAGTTTTGCAACACTGGCTGGATTGGCTCTAGACTTTCCTCACCATCAAATTTGGATTCAGTTTTGTCTTCTTGGCTCAGTTGTTTATTTTCCATTCATCTTTCTTATTACTTTGTTCTTTCATGTGAATTCACAGCTGGTCACTTGATGTTAAGTAACTAATTTGGTTCCTTTATTGGCAAAAAAAAAACAGACACTGTATTTATAATAAATTTTAGATTAATAAAGTCAGTGGCCTTTATAAAAATTATAAACTGAATTGTAGTGGGTTTGACCTAATGCTGCTTACATTATAATTTTCTGCATGTACAACACTGAGGGATTCTGCTCTGAGTTGGTTTTGATTGGTAAATAAAGATTCAACCAGGTAATGGCTGGCCAGGGCAGACAGAGGTAGGACTTTTAAGGTTCCAGAGCTTAAAACAGAGAGGAAGTAGTACAAAGGAGATCCATCAGGCATATTTGTGACATATACCTTTAAAAAAAGGTAATACAAATTTTACAAATATTACAGAACTCTGCCTATTTATTCTGGATGCTCTTAAATGCATATTAATACAAAAAACAGCCAAGAATCCCTGCCATTGAAAAATTAATAAAGTTGTAGTACATTTTACCCTATTGATCCATGAAACTCATTGTACTATAGAAGACATATTTCACAAAGTATGAAATAGGTGAATTAGAGAGTTTTAGTTACTTTTCTGTTGTCATAATAAGACACTGTGGCAAATACAACTTACAAATAAAGAATTTATTAGGGGTTTATTCTTGGTTTCAGTGGCTTGGAATCCATGGTCATCATAATGGAAAGCATAGCAGCAAGTAGACCCACATGGTATTGGGATAACAATTTGAAGGCAGACAGAGTAATCTAACCAGGAATGGTAAAAGCTTTTACATCTCAAATCCCACCCCCAGTGACACAAATTCTTCAACAAGGTCATATAAACTAATTATTCCTAAAAATTTACACTAACATAGGATCAAGTACTCAAATATTTGAGCCAAATGAGATCATTCCCATCCAAAGAAGCCCCCAAAGCATACTTATTTTGTTTTTCAGATCATCTGTTAATGTGTTTCATTATTGTCTGTTTTGGTGTTTACTTTTAATTATCATCTTGACACAAACTAGAATCACTTGATAAAGCAATCAGAATTGTGTGGATAAAACTGACATATGGGCTAGGCATGGTGGCGCACACATTTAATCCCATAACTTGGAAGGCAGAGGCAGGCAGATTTCTGAGTTTGAGGCCAGCCTGGTCTACAAAAGGAGGTCCAGGACAGCCAGGGCTATACAGAGAAAGCCTGTCTCGAAAAAACAAAAAAACAAAACAAACAAACAAAAAAGACTGACATACGTTTGTGAGGAACTGTCTTGATTATTAGTTGATGCAGGAACACCCACCCTGAATATAGTTGACACAATTTTTTATTTGGGCTGTGGACTCTTCTGTGAATGTAAAAATTAGCTAAGTCCAGCCTTATTTATAATAGCTAGAACCTGGAAAGAACCCAGATGCCCCTCAACAGAGGAATGGATACAACAAATATGATACATTTACACAATGGAGTACTACTCAGCTATTAAAAAGAATGAATTACGAAATTCCTAGACAAATGGATGGACCTGGAGGGCATCATCCTGAGTGAGGTAACCCAATTACAAAAGAACTCAAATGAAATGTACTCACTGATAAGTGGATATTAGCCCAGAAACTTAGTATAGTGAGATATAAGGTACAAGACGCAAAACACATGAAACTGAAGAAGAACGAAGACCAAAGTGTGGACACTTTGCTCCTTCTTAGAATTGGAAACAATCACCCATGGAAGGAGTTACAGAAACAAAGTTTGGAGCTGAGACAAAATGATGGACCATCTAGAGACTGCCATATCCAGGGATCCATCCCATAATTATCCTCCAAACGATGACACCATGGCATACACTAGCAAGACTTTGTTGCAAGGACTGTGAAATAGCTGTCACTTGTGAGACTAGGCCGGGGCCTAGCAAACACAGAAGTGGATGCTCACTGTCAACTATTGGATGGATCACAGGGCCCCCAATGGAGGAGCTAGAGAAATTACTCAAGGAGCTAAAGAATTCTGCAACCCTATCAGTGGAACAACATTATGAACTAACCAGTACCCCAGAGCACTTGACTCTAGCTGCATATGTATCAAAAGATGACCTAGTCGGCCATCACTGGAAAGAGAGGACCATTGGACTTGCAAACTTTATATGCCCCAGTACAGGGGAACGCCAGGGCCAAAAAATGGGAATGGGTGGGAAGGGGAGTGGGGGGGGGGAGGGTGTGGGGGACTTTTGGGATAGCATTGGAAATATAATTGAGGAAAATACGTAATAAAAAAAAAAGAAAAAAAAGTAGCTAAGTCGCCAGAACATACAAGGATATACTCATTTCTCAATCCTTCTGAATGCAGACATGTTACCATCTAGCTAGGCAACTTTCATTTGATGAAAAGTGACAAATTGTAACTTCTAATTACAAGCCAAATTAAGCCTTTCTCCCTAAGATGGTCTGTTTAGAGCATTTTATTGTAGTAATAAAAATAAGACTGGAAGACTCATAAAGTAACAAGACAAAGTTATAAGTTCTCATCATGTACTTTACAAGTTCTGTGGCATCTTTTACACACACTAATTTCTACACACTGTTTGATTAACATGGATGTTTGCTGAAATTATAAACAAAAAGACTAGACCAACTTCAGGCACCCCAGGTAACATTCCACTCTAGGCTCTAGGCTCACCAACTCCCCTTCAAGTATTTTGAACAACTATAAAGTGCAACCCAAGACCTGACTCCATATTCCTTTTCACAATTTGATCTGAAGTTCACTGCTTTTTTTTTTTTTTTGGAGGCTGTATCTAGGGAACCCAGAAGTAATGTTGACACCCAAAACCTCAGAAGACAGAGGAGTCACAAAACTCTCAGCAAAGACACCCTCCTGGACCTGAAGACTTCCTGGTCACTAGAACCCCAAGGCATTAAGACCAGAAAACCTGGAAGAAACAGAGACCAAGGGAATAAAAACATCAACAACAACAACAACAAAAAACAAAAACAAAAACAAAAAAAAAAAACAAAAACCCATGCATCTGACAATTACATATGTAGAAATCTGTATCTAAACCTATAATAATCTGAAAATTCATGTAGCTAGAGGACAATCTAAGAACACACTCAACAACAATTTGGGAAACCTGACAGCACTTAGCCACAGATGCCTTACTGTAGAACACTCTGGCTGTTCCATCACAGGTGAAGCACAAGAAAATGATCTTAAATCCAATTTTATGGAGATAGTAGATATCTTTAAAGAAGAACGGCATAAGTCCCTTAAAGAATAGAGGCATGCACAATGAAACAGGTGAAGTAATTGAATAAACTGTTTAAGACCTGAAAGTGGAAATAGAAACAATAAAGAATGAAAAAAGTCGCTAGGAGAGAGAAAATGTAATGAGTGACTTTCTGAAGATAGTCCAACATTTTGGACAGATGTGATGGATCTCTGAATTGCAAGGCCTTCATACATTTCATTTGAGGATTTGATCTTTCCTCTAAGTATTCTAGAGTATAATTTTCCCTGGCATATAGTCCATCCTATTTGATGCAGATCAACAAACATGTACTCTCTTGTAGTAATGCTATGTAAATAAATTAATGATTTCTTACTACTTTATATAATTTTATAGAATTACTAAATGTACATAAGTAATTTTGAGCCCTTTATTGAAAAGCTGCAGTTGAAGTTCTGTAAGCCTTCTTGTGTCACAGACTAATTGCATTAGGATAAAATGCAGGCTTAGAACAAATTTATAATCAGAGAAACTATTCCTTCTATGAGAGATGTGAATGCACTATCTGATAAGTATTTTCATAAACTGAGAATGGAAATTTTCTAGGACGTTCAAAGACAAAAGATAAAATATTGACTAGATTTATCTATACAAAACTTCAAAATGAATGAGACACTAGGCAGATGATTGACCCCTTGACATAAAATTTATTTAAAACTTGTATGAACTTGTGGAGTTACTAGCAGCTAATGAATATATAATTAATAACAACTCACAATGGACTTGCAGGTAAACATTCTTCCTGACATTCCTTATGTGATTTATTGACTTGTATTAATGTTGTGAACTTGCTAATACCTTTTATAAAATAGAAGCTTGGAATACCATATGATCATGTATCCTGAGAAAGTTTAAGAATTGAATACAACAGGAAATAGGTTCCACCTTTTCTCTCTCTCCTAGAAATAAAGTCTAAATCCTTCTTTTGAAGTGAGTACTTTTTCTTGTGAATGTGAATTTCTCTGGCTACACAAGTTTAAAGAACTTTTAGCACTTAGCAGGGAAGGCACTGTGTCCTAACTCAATACTCCACTATTAAACCACAGGTATTAATCATCAGAGGTGGGCAAATTTAACCACAAAATAAGCCAGAAAGTTTTAAGCTTCCAGAAGCCATCAGCTTTCAACCATCAGGGCAATTAGAAGGAAATTTAAAAAGGAAAGAGGAATTAAAGATTTTCTAGAATTCAATGAATTGCACAAAATTCCAAGTAAATGGGGTACAATGAAAACAGAGCTAAGATGAAGGTTCATAGTTATGAGTGTATTCATAAGAAATTGTAGAGATCTCATACCCACCAATTAACAGCATGTCAGAAAACTCTGTTTCAAATAGAAGCACAGCCACCAAAGCTAAATAGACAGCAGGAAATATTCAAACTCAAAACTAAAATCAATAAAAAAATCAAAGAGAACAAGACAAAGAATCAGGCAACAAATATTTGGTTCTTTGAGAAAATCATCAGGATGGACAAACCTTTTTTCAAAACTAACTAAAAGAAAGAGAGAGAAAGCATACAAATTAACAAAATTAGAAATGAAGAGGAAGACATAACAACAGACACCGAGATCATTGGGTTTCACTTTAAAAACCTGTACTCCAGAAACATGGAAAACCAAAATAGAAAAAATAAAAAGGACAATTTTCTCAATAGATACAATTTGCTAAAGCTGAATCAAGATCAACTTGAATAGTCCTATAGCCAAAGGAAATATAACCTGTCATTTAATATCTCCCAAACAAAACCAGACAAGGTCAGATAGTTTTAGAGCAGGATTATACCATACTTTCAAATAGTGCTAATACTGATACACAAATTATTTAACCAGATAAAAACAGAAGGAAAGTTGACAAAATTTACTTTATGGGGATACAGTCAATGTGATACTTAAGTCACAAAAAGACTCAACAAAGAAAGAGAATTTTGGACCAATTGCCCTTATAAACATCGATTTAAAAATACTCAATAAAATACTTGTAAACAGAATTCAAAGATATATAAAAATATCACCCCTATGATGAAGTAGAGTTCATTTTACATATGCAGGGATGGATCAACATACAAAACTCTTTCACTGTAATCTACCATGTAAGCAAACTAAAAGGAAAAAATACCACACGATTATCATATTCAATGTTGAAGAAGACTCCAACAAAATCCAACACTCCTTGATGATAAATTCTTAAAGAAATGAGGGATACATGTCACATGCTTGAACATAATAAAGCCAATACATTGAAAGCTGACTTCCAATATCAAATTAAATGGAGAGAAAAAATATTCCCTAAAAAGCAATAATATGGTAAAAGTATATATTCTCTGTATCTATTCTGTATAGCACCTGAAGTTTGAACAACAACAATAAGGAAAGGAAGAAGATCAAGGTATACAAATTGAAAAGGAAAAAGTCAAACTATTGCTATTCAGATACAGTAGTATACATAAGTGACATGATGCAAAATTAACTGAAAATAAACAGTAGACTTCCTATAAACAGTCAGTCTCTCTTCCTATTGATGCCAGATAAGGCCATCCTCTGCTACATGTGCAGCTGGAGCCATGGGTCCCTCCATGTGTTTTCTTTGGTTGGAGCTTTAGTTCCTGGGAGCTATGAGGAGTCTGGTTGGTTGATATTGTTGTTTTTTCTATGATATTGCAAACCTCTTCAGCTCCTTCTGTCCTTCCCCTAACTTCTACATTGGGGTCCCAAAGCTCATTCTGATGGTTGACTGCAAGCATCCACATCTGTATCAGTAAGGATTTGGCAAAGCCTCTCAGGAAACATCTATATCAGGCTCCTCTCAGCAAGCATTTGTTGGCATCAGCAATAGTGCCTGGGCTTGGTGGCTGCATATGGGATATATCCCCATGTGGGGCAGTCTCTGGATGTCTTTTCCTTCAGTCTCTGTTCCACTCTTTGTCCCTGTATTTCCTTTCAACATGAACAATTCTGGGTCAAAATTTTTGAAAATGGTAGTGGACCCATCTCTCGACCAGACCCAATTCCTAACCTCTGGATATGGTTTCTACAGGTTCTCAATCCCCTTTGTTGGGGATTTCACCTAATGTCAACTCCATAGGGTCCTGTGATCCTCTTGTTTCCTGGAATCTGGAACTTTCTGTTGGCTTCCCCCAGTTCCCTATCCCCAGTTTCTAGCTGTACTACAGAGAAGAAGCAATAAAGACTGCATGGTATTGGCATAAATACAGATAGGTAGATCAATAAATTGATGTGAAGACAAAGAAGTGAATCCATACCTATGAACACTTGATTTTAACAAGACGCCAAAACTATACAATGGAATAAGATGAAACATTTTCAACAAATGATTCTGGTATTACTGGATATCTGCTTGTAGAAGACTACAAGTAGATCCATATCTATTACCCTGCACAAAAGTCAACTCCAAATGGATCAAAGATCTGATCAAGAAACCCTGATATACTAAATCTGATAAAAGAGGAAGTGGAGAATAACCTTGAAATCATTGGCACAGGAGATAACTTCATAAACAGAACTCTAATAGTTCATCCACTAAGATCAACAATTAATAAATGAAACCTCATTAAACTGAAAATATTTTGTAAGGCATGGGGCACTGTCAATAGAACAATATGTCAGCTTACAGAATGGCTTAACCAACCCTATATCTGACAGAATGTTGATATCCAAAATATATAAAGAACTCAACAAATTAAACATCAACAAAGCAAATAATACATTAAAAATGGGGAACAGTGCTAAGCAAAGAATTCTTGATAAAGGAATCTAATGGCTGAGAAGCACTTAAAGAAATGTTCATTATCCTTAGTCATAAGGTAAATGCAAAATGATATGACTCTGAGATTTTATCTTACAAACATCAGAATGGCTAATATCTAAGACTTAAATGACAGCATATTCTGCCTCAGGGACAAAGACAGACACCACCTCAGAGTAAAAGGCTGGAAATCAAATTTCCAAGCAAATGGTCTGAAGAAACAAGCTGGAGTAGCCATTCTAATATCAAACAAAATCGACTTCCAAACCAAAGTTATCCAAAAAGTCAAGGAAGAACAGCACATTATGTTGAGGTTGTGGAAGAAATGGAAGACTCCTTCATTGCTGGTACGAATGCAAACTTGTACAACAACTTTGGAAATAAATTTGGTGGCTTCTCAGAAAATTGGGAGTAGTTGTATCAAAAAAACAAAAAAAACAAAAAACAAAAAACAAAAAAAAGCAAACAAACAAACAAACAAACAAAAAACAAAAAACAAAAAACAGCTATAACACTCCTAGGTATTTACCAAAAGGAAACTCCATCCTACCACCATAAGAGTACTTACTCAATTAAGTTCATAGAGGCATTATTCATAATAGCCAGAAACTGGAAACAACCTAGATATCCCTCAATCAAAAAAAAGAATAAAGAAAATGTGGTACACTTACCCATTGGAATACTTCACAGCTGTTAAAAACAAAGACAATTTGAAATTTGTACAAAAAATAGATGGTGCAAGAAAATATCACCATGAGTGAGGTAACCTAGACCCACATAGGCAAACATTGTACATATTCACATATAAGTTGGTACTGATTATAAAGGATAACCATGTTGTAATTCAAGGATTCCAAAAATGATATCTCACTGAGATTGGAATATAGACTAGGCATTTTCATTGGACATGGGAATAGCACTGGACAAGAGTGGGTGTTTGGATGCAAACCAGAAGGATCATGTTGGGGAAAGAATTGAGGGAGAGTGTACTGGAAGAGACAACTGGATTGGGGGAATTCATCTCTGGAATGAGCTAGAAACCTACAGAAATAGAAATTCCTCAGAATATAAGACAGTGAATTGAGGGTAACAGTAACTAACCCTCTTTGCAATGCATAATATGAAGCCTGAAATGTCCATCTCCTGGACAAGATTTTCAATGGAGGGAATGGGACACCAGTCCTACTACGAAAAATTCATCCTCCAATTTCTCCTGTCTACAAGATGTGCAGGGGTAAATTTAGAACAAATATTGAGGGGATGGCCAACCAATGACTGGTCCAGCTTGAGACCTATGCCAAGAAATAGAGCACATCCTTGATACTGTTAACAACGTTCTGCTATACTGGCAAATAGGAGTCTAGCATAACTGTCATGAGAAAGACTTCAACTATCAATTGATGGAGGCATATGCAAGAACCACAGCCAAAATTTCATTTGACTTTAGGGGATCTGTGAAAAAGGAAGAAGGCTTATTGGAGTCAAGGAGGTCAAGGAAACCACAAGAAAATCCACAGAATCAACTTACCTGAGTTCTTGGGGCCACACAGACACTGAGCCAACAAGGTAGCATTCATGAGAATGACCTTGGCCCTTGGCACATATGTAAAATTTATGTAGCTTGGGATTCATGTGGAACCCTTAACAATGTGAGAACATTCTCTCCCTGTCTCTGTTGCCTGCCTTTGAGACATTTTCAGCTGATTGAGCTGCCTCTTCTAGCTTTAATAGGAGAGGATGCTCCAAGTTTGTAATTTGATATGACAAGGCAGTTTTATATCCATGGGAGGTCTCTCCTTTTCTGAAGAGAAAGGGAGGAGGAATGGATGTGGGGAAGGTGAGGTCCTGGGAAGGACTTCAAGAAGAGGAGGGAGGGGAAGCTACACTTGGGATGTATTTTCTGATTACAGTTTCCCCTAACAGTTACTCCTTCAGGTTCCTTCCCACTTCTCCTCCAATCCAGATTCCTACTGTCTGTCACTTTTTAGGAAACGAATAGGTATCTAAGGAATACTAATGAAATAAACCAAACTAACTGAATAGGACAAAACAACCAAAGAAAATAAACAAATGCACACACACACACACACACACACACACACACACACACAAACACATATAGATATAGAAACACACATTCACATACTCTATCTAATCAAAACCCCAAACCAGAAAACATAATATACACAAAGAACCTGTATGATAGGAAAACAAACAAACAAAATACCCAAAGTTAACATTCTTAGACAAAGAGGCTCTAAAGATGCTGTCTTAGTTAGGGTTTTACTGCTGTGAACATGCACTATGACCAAGGCAAGTCTTATAAAGGACAACATTTAATTGGAGCTAGCTTACAGGTTCAGATGTTCAGTCCATTATCATCAAGGTGGGACATGGCAGCATTCAAGCAGGCATGGAGTTGGCACAGCTGAGATTTCTACATCTTCATCTGTAAGGTTGCTAGTGGAAGACTGACTTCCTCACAGCTAAGATGAAGGTATTAAGCCCACACCTATAGTGACACACCTACTCCAAGACCACATCTCCTAATAGTGCCATTCCCTGTGCCAAGCATATACAAACAATCACAGATATCATTGAGTGGAATCCATACTCAACAATGCTTGAATGGCCAAGAACCTGAAACTAGAAATGCCAGGGATCTAGAGAAAGACCAAATACTACTATTCTACTAAAGGAGTATAGCAAATAAATGACTCCTGTTGACATTTTGCTATACTCATAGATCTGTATCTTGCTCATTCATCATCACAGAAGTATCCTCATGCAGCAGATGGAAACAAATACAGAGACTTGCAGCCAGATAATATGCAAAGCCTGAGGGACCTTCTAACATTCAGTCCCACAAAGGAGGTCACCATCAAATCTCCCCCTCAGTGCTCAGGGAACACTGTAATAAAAGACAGAAACAGTGTAAGATCATAAAAACGATCTTGATTGAAATACTAGAATTTAGTCCTAGCTACACACTTTTATTAAAAAACTAGCATCAATGAAATTTATATTGTAGAGTTGTTTCTATAACAAAACAAACGATCTACATTTGGGGTTGGTCTTCCTATCTCACATAATCAAATCAGGAAAAAAAAAATTCCTCACAGGTGCCCCAAATTCTCAGAGTTTTAGTGAATTCCTAATATTATCAGGGTTACAACCAAGACTAGCCATCATAAGTCTACCTCTTGTCAATAAGACATACAATCATATCTCCTTATATTATGTTAATTTCCAAAGGAAAGCAATAGTTATGATTAGCATAGTATCCAATATACAACTGCAAATAAAGTATATGAATTTCTTGGGCATAATCATGCTTAACATGAGATAAGAATTCCATATACAACTACAATCATATTTTATCTTTTAGAATAGATTACAATCTCTTAATTGTAACACCCTGTAAAATCAAAGTCAAAGCATTGCTTACTTTCAAAGTACACTGACATGAATATACATTCTCATTCAAAATAAGAGGAAAAGAAACATAAACAGGAAATACTGGAACAAATCAAGATCAAATCTAGCTAGACAAACCCCAAAACCTAAAGTTCAGTACATTGTGGCTTAAATAGCTCTTCCTATCTAGCTTTAATGACTACAATATATTTCTCTGTCTTGGGATTGGTTCCATTCTTTGTTTGTAGCTTTTTTGAGAGATATCCCACAGCTGTGGACCTTCTTATATCCAGGGTGCTATATCACAATATAGGCTTCACTTTCATACCTTCACAAATAGCCTCTCTAGGCATCTATTCAGGGACTTCGCTGCAACCTGGATGCCCTCAGTGGCTTTCCATAACCAAGTAGGAAGACTCCATGGCTCCTTTACTTCTGTATCCTTCATTAATCTGACGAAAGAACTACATGATGGATGTTGCCAAGTTCTTTTGCCTGCTTAAGATAGAACCTGCCTGCTTCCTTGAATACTTTTTCATAAATTTGATATGTTGTTTTTCTGCTATAAACAGATAAATCCTTAGGACATTTCTTTGCACAACTTGCAGGATTAGCTTGGTGGATTCTCACCTTGAGGAAACTACTCCCTTTATTACATTACTCCTTATATCTTTCAACACTAACTATGGCTCCCACAAAAAAATTTTCTGGTGCTCTTTTTTCTCCAAACTTAGTTCTAGCTCATCCCTTGAAGAATGAGTACAATCAAGAAAACTAAAGACAAGAAGCATTAGAGATGTGGGAATAAAGTACACCTCCTCTGCTGGTGGGTGTTTAAGTTGGTACATCCAGGATAAAATCAGTGTGGAATTTTCTAAAAATATCTAAAAATAGAACTAACTGGTGACTCACGTATATCACACTTGAGTGTAGAAAAGATAGCGTGGTTATCTAGTGATATTTGCTCAGTCATTTTTGTCACTTTTGTTTTCAAAATAACTAGAAGATGCAATCAGGTGTAACTAAATTTGCTGGAGAGTATATGGAACTTGAAAATACTATATAGTAAATGCGTTAAGTCAGGCCTATAAAGAGAAATGCTACGTGTCTGTAATCACATTTGGTCTAGCTTCAACTTTTAGATTTTATGTTTTACTTGGAGTATCTGTGGAGATAAGGAACCCCAAAGTGGCACATGGCATGGAAGAAAGGAAGAAGCCTTTATGGAAGGAGGGAATGACAGAACACATGCAACATAATAGGAGGAGGAAACATCAGGGATTACAAGTTTAGGTAAGCATGAGGATAGGATTATGTCTGTTATTCCCTTACAGAATGCCACAATTTAGGAAACTTATTTAAAATATTACAGTTAAGTGGCATTACTCTTGGTTACAGTCCAAAACTTGATATTACAACCCTTTCTGAAGAAACCACATACTCGAGTAATAGAACATGAATAAATAAAGTTTTAACCAATCTTGAAATTTAATCCTTAGGGCTTGCTGTTATATAGTGGCAGAAAGTTCTGTTTATGCTATTAGCAGATAAAGTAATCAAGCAGATTACACATCCGTGATCCCTGTCAAAAACATTAGTGACTCATTTGAAATATACTGTGTACATATATATCATCTAGGTTTAAAGTAATATATTCCTATTGTCTATTTTTCTGTGTTTACTTCTAGATCATAGAAATTATTTTACTGTTACCTAGAACTGATTTTTAAACGAGGACAGAATACTTTGTCTTAATAATCTCATGCCTACCTAAGCATAAATACACAATATTGTTTAAACAATAATAATTATGAATATTTTCTATCTACTTTGGGTAGTGCCATAATAAGTAAGTATTTCAAACTACTGATTAATAATATGAAACAAAAGAAACTGTTAAATTTTAGGATAGATATTTATAGTACTTTATAAACTCAACAAATTACACTGGGAAGGAGAAATAGAATACATTGGTTTCTCCATCTATGGCAATTGAGATTTTGGCCAGGTATAGTAGCCTGGGCTGGCATTTGAGTTCTCTTAGTGTCTGTACAACATCTGCCCAGGCTCTTCTGGCTTTCCTAGTCTCTGGTGAAAAGTCTGGTGTCGTTCTGATAGGCGTGCCTTTATATGTTACTTGACCCTTCTCCCTTACTGCTTTTAATATTCTATCTTTTTTTAGTGAATTTGTTGGTCTGATTATTATGTGTTGGGAGGAATTTCTTTTCTGGTCCAGTCTTTTTGGAGTTCTGTACGCCTTTTGTATGTTCATGGGCATCTCTTTCTTTAGGTTTGGGAATTTTTGTTCTATAATTTTGTTGAAGATATTTGCTGGCCCTTTAAGTTGAAAATCTTCATTCTCATCAACTCCTATTATCCGTAGGTTTGGTCTTCTCATTGTGTCCTGTATTTCCTGGATGTTTTGAGTTAGGATCCTTTTGCATTTTGCATTTTCTTTGATTGTTGTGCTGATGTTCTTTATGGAATCTTCTACACCTGACATTCTCTCTTCCATCTTGTATTCTGTTGCTGATGCTCCTATCTATGGTTCCAGATATATTTCCTAGGGTTTCTATCTCCAGCATTGCCTCACTTTGTGTTTTTTATATTGTGTCTACTTCCCTTTTTAGGTCTAGTATGGTTTTTTTCATTTCCATCACCTGTTTGGATGTGTTTTCCTGTTTTCATATAAGGACTTCTACCTGTTTGGTTGTGTTTTCCTGTTTTTATTTAAGGACTTATAACTCTTTAGCAGTGTTCTCCTGTATTTCTTTAAGTGAGTTATGACAGTCGTTCTTGATGTCCTCTACCATCATCATGAGATATGCTTTTAAATCCGGGTCTAGCTTTTCGGTTGTGTTAAGGTGGGAGTGCTGTGTTCTGATAATGGTGAGTGGTCTTGATTTCTGTTAGTAGCGTTCTTACGTTTGCCTTTTGACATCTGGTAATCTCTGGAGCTAGTTGTTATAGTTGTCTCTGGTTAGAGCTTGTTCCTCAGGTGATTCTGTTAGCCTCTATCAGCAGACCTGGGAGACTAGATCTCTCCTCTGAGTTTCAGTGGTCAGAGCACTCTCTGAAGGCAAGCTCTTCTCTTACAGGAAAGGTGCACAGATATATGGCCTTAAGACCTCCCTCCTGGTCGAACACGAAGGCCCATAACAGGATCTGTCCTGAAGCTGAGTTGCGTTGGCCTGTCCCAGAAGGTGTTAGCTTCTGTATTCTACACTCTCACATGTGCAGAATACTCTCAGAGGAGTCCTGGAAACAAGATGTCTGCAGCTGATGCTCAGGCAAAGCACTCCTGCACCAGGCGGACCCCTTTCCTCTGGCTGGGAAAGTGGCCGGATGTCTGGGGCCTTTGCAGAATTCACTCGCCAGGGACCCGGACCAGTCTGGTGGTTCTTCAGAAAATTGACATAGTACTACCAGAAGATTCAGCAACACCTCTACTAAGCATATACTCAGAAGATGCTCCATTGTGTCATGCCAGCCTTATTTATTTATTTTTTTAAATATTTTTTATTATTACATATTTTCCTCAATTACATTTAGAATGCTATCCCAAAAGTCCCCCATACCCTCCCCCCCACTTCCCTAACCACACATTCCCATTTTTTGGCCCTGGCATTCCCCTGTACTTGGGCATATAAAGTTTGCATGTCCAATGGGCCTCTCTTTCCAGTGATGGCCTACTAGGCCATCTTTTGATACATATGCAGCTAGTGTCAAGAGCTCCAGGGTACTGGTTAGATCATAATGTTGTTGCACCTACAGGGTTGCAGATCTCTTTTGCTCCTTGGATACTTTCTCTAGCTCCTCCATTGGGGGCCCTGTGCTCCATCCAATAGCTGACTGTGAGCATCTACTTATGTGTTTGCTAGGCCCCAGCCTTGTCTCACAAGAGACAGCTATATCCGGGTCTTTTCAGCAAAATCTTGCTAGTGTATGCAATGGTGTCATCGTTTGAAGGCTATTTATGGGATAGATCTCTGGATATCGCAGTCTCTAGATGGTCCATTCTTTTGTCTCAGCTCCAAATTTTGTCTCTGTAACAGTCTGGCGGTTCCTCAGAAAATTGGACATAGTACTAACAGAGGATCCCGCAATACCTCTCCTGGGCATATATCCAGAAGATGTCCCAACCGGTAAGAAGGACACATGTTCCACTATGTTCATAACATCCTTATTTATAATAGCCAGAAGCTGGAAAGAACCCAGATACCCCTCAACAGAGGAATGGATACAAAAAATGTGGTACATTTACACAATGGAATACTACTCAGCTATTAAAAAAAATGAATTTATGAAATTCCTAGGCAAATGGATGGACCTGGAGGGCATCATCCTGAGTGAGGTAACACAATCACAAAAGAACTCAAATGATATGTACTCACTGATAAGTTGATATTAGCCCAGAAACTTAATGTACCGAAAATATAAGATACAATTTGTAAAACACATGAAACTGAAGAAGAACGAAGAACAAATTGTGGACACTTTGCCCCTTCTTGGAATTGGAAACAGTCACGAGCCTTATTTATAATAGCCATTTGTTCGAAAGAACTCAGATGTTGCTCAACAGAGGAATGGATACAGAAATTCTGGTACATTTAAACAATGGAGTACTATTCAGCAATTAAAAACAATGAATTTATGAAATTCTTAGGCAAATGCATGTATCTGGAGGATATCATCCTGAGTGTGGTAATCCAATCACAAAAGAACACATATGATATGTACTAACTTATAAGCAGATATTAGATCAGAAACAGACTACTCAAGATACAATTTGCAAAACACATGAAACTCGAGATGAAGGAAGACCAAAGTGTCGATACTTCATTGGTTCTTATAATGGGGAACAAAATACCCATGGAAGGACTTACAGAGACAAAGTTTGGAGCTGAGAAAAAAGAAAGGACCATCCAGAGATTGCCCCACCTGGTGATGCATCCCATATACAACCACCAAACCCAGACAATATTGCATATGCTAGCAATTTTTTTTCTGACAGGACCCTGGAATAGCTATCTATTGTGAGGCTATACCAGTTCCTGGCAAATACAGAAGTGGATACTCACAGTCATCTATTGGATGGTACACGAGGCCCCTAATGTGGAATCTAGAGAAAGTACCCAAGGAGCTAAAGGGGTCTGCAACCTTATAGGAGGATCAACAATATGAACTAACCAGTAACCCCCTGAACTATGTATCTAGTTGCATATGTAGCAGAGGATGGCCTAGTCAGCCATCACAGAGAGGAGAGTCACTTGGTCTTCTGAAGATAATATACCCAAGTACAGGGGAATGTCAGGGCCAGGAAGCAGGAGTGGGTGAGTTGGCAAGCAGGGTAGGGGATTGGTATAGGAAACGTTCGGGATAGCATTTGAAATGTAAATGAAGAAAAATATCTAATAAAAAATGAGTTAAAAATATTCGCAAAACCTTATACTAGCACGTTAAAAGCACATCCTAAAGCTCTCAAACACACAGAAGAAATGACACCCAAATGAAGTGGTGGCAGGAAATAGTAAGACTCAGGGTGGAAAAAAATATAATAGAAAGAAAATTACAAAACAATTTTGGAACAAGTATTGGTTCTTTGACAAGATCACTAAGATCAACAAACTATTATCCAAGTTAAATAAAATAAAAAAAAGATAATATCCAAATTAGCAAAATCAGATATTAAATGGGGGGACGTAACAACAGACACCTGATAGGTCGGAAAGTTTCGCAAAGTGCTTCTTCCTCCCAGAAACACACTTGCACAACCATATTAATTGCTGCTGTATTCATAATTATCTGCAACTGGAAACAACCTACATGTCCATAAACTGAAGAATGTATAACATATATGTTATATTTATACAATGGAACATTACTCAGCTGTTATGAAATGGGTGGAAAGAGGAAAAAAAACAAAAACAAAAAAAAAAAACAAAAAACAAAAACATAACCTGAATAAAGTATCCCAGTTCCAGGATGATAAATATGCTATGTGTTGATTTATATGTTGATATTGACTGGGCTGGATAGTTTTTTGTCAACTTGCCACAAAGTAATGTCCCCTGAGATTAGGGAACTTCAATTGAGAAAATGTCTCATTAAGATTGGTCTCTGCAGGCAAGACTGCAGGGCATTTTCTTAATTAATGATTGATGGGGAGGATTTCTGCCCATTGTTGGTACTGCCATCAATGTGCTTGTGGTTCTGAGTTCTCTATGAGAAAGCATGAAATCATGGGGAACTAGCCACTAAGTAGCATGCTGCAGACACTCTGGGCCCCTTTGTCTGTGTGGAAAGGATCTCTAGTCACAGGTGGGAAAAGCGTTGGATGAAATGATAGACAGATACACACAGGAGAGGTTGTGTAGAATCTGAATGTAATGTGTTAAATTGAGCATCAAACTTTTTATACAGAAGAGAAGAGTGAAGTTGGGTGACACACCAGCAAGGTATAAAGAGGTTACTGGATTCTTACAGAAAACAGAGGAAAACAAAGAAAGAAGGTCTGGCAGGAACCACCTGGGATAAAATTTTTTGTTAACAACTGGGATCAAAAAGAGCTCCACCAAAGATCCACTTAATCTTAGAAGCCAGGGTCAATGGTTTTTTGCCCTTGCTATAGTTCCTATTCTAGTCTATTGTATAGTCCACCTTCCCCCTATGCCATTGTAAATACGTGTATATGGGTGTAACTCAGCTATCTATAGTTCTAAGTATGTACTCTGCTTCCTCCTTAGGTCTCAAACTTCCTTCTTCCTAGATGATGGTAAATTCCTGTGTAGGGCAGTGACTTAGCTTTTATTCAAAGTGATAGTATAATACCAGAGGCAATTCTGAATGTCACTGAATAGGCAACATTCTTACTGAATTCCAAGACAATGGTCAGCACAAGGACTTTCTAGGACATTGGAACACTGGCGAAAGCTTAGCTATGTCAGATTTCAATCTTAAAAAGCACTTATAATAAGATAACACTAAAAGAGAGCATGTGGATCCATACACCAGACTAACATGGGAATAGGGTATGAGTATATGGGTTAATGAGAACGCCAAAACTCCAGAAGGTGAGCTTCTGTGAAACTCTTTGCCTCATGAGCGCTTCCAGGCCTCTCGGCCTGTCAAGCTGACTTGACTGGTGTGTGTGGCAGCAGCACCCATCTATGGTCTCTGTATCAGCTCCTGCCTCTAGGTTCTTGGCCCATTTCAGTTCCTGTTCTGTCTGTCTTCAATGATGAATAGCAATGAGGAAGGGTAAACCAAATAAGTCCTACCCTCCCCAACTTGTGCTTGGGTTATAATTTTTGGTGACAGCAATAGAAACATTAAGACATTCAACATTACATAAGTGATGGCCTGTCTACAATCTGTAGATCCAGTGAAGTTAGGTATAGATGAAGGGACTTGGGTGCACACATGGATACCCATGGTATGGGGAAATAGAATGGATTTTATTAGTGGACAAAGGTGGACAAGAAAGAGAAAATCAGGTGGCATAGTGGAGGGAGATAGGGTTGAATAAGGAAATGCAGGAAGAGATAGTTGAAAGAGAGAGGTATTTAATGAAAGATGACAGAAAGGGGGAGGAACTGGAGAGGATGGGAGGTAGTAAAAGAACCGTGGGGAGTAAAATTTTGGGGGACTGTAAGCAGGGTCTATTAAATGAGAAATTAATTTTATTTTTAATTTTACTAGAATATTAAGCATGGCAGAGGGGCTCCCAGGAATGCACATTTTACCTCCAAAATACTGGGCTTTGATGGATTCTTGGTGAGGTGAACCACTTAAAAGCTGTTACCACTCTGTGGGTAACAGGGGCAATAATGATAATATATACATTTTTCAATAAGACTTTACATAATCCTTTAAGTCAGCTTTATACAACACAGTATTGGTACTGGTTAGACAGATAAGTGGTAACCGTAACTATGCCAGCTAATCTGTGTTTGATCCTCAAGATGAGCATGGTAGAAGGAAAGACAAGACATTATGACATGTACTTTTGAATTCCATATGTATGTTATACACTGTAGCAAAATATTAGATAGATAGATGTTGAGTGCTGTGCAAAAGGAACAGCAAAACCATTAGAAATTATGGAATGTGACCCAGAAGATAGCCCAAGCATGGTGGATGTGCCTGGGAGAGGCAGAGCCCCGATGACTGTGTCCTGAGGATTTCATGCTGTTGAGGATTTCATGCTGTTGTAGAGTTTCTCTCTACTTGCTGCCCTCACATCACATCCTTCATAATCTATGGATTGTATGAAAATTTAAGGGGGGTTCCAGCCCCTCACTGGGCAATATCATTGCCACCCACAGTGTTAGTTAGATCTAACTTTCTCAAGGATTGCAGCTGATGCAGAACAATACTTAAACCACGATCTTGGAAAGAATTACTGCGAAAAACATGCCTTTTTTTTTTTTTTTTAAGTCAGGCTGGTGTTCAGGTGATGATTATTTCCTTGCACCCATTTTCCCCCTCTGATTCCTGATATGATTTAAGATAAACATGGTTAATCAATAGATGTTCACCCTGAGAATTCAAAGTAGAAAGGGATGATAGGTTTTTATATAAAAGTTTAGTTTTGTGATTCTTTTAATATTTTTGAAGGATTAATTTTTGAGATAGATAAAAACTAATCCTTTCTGTATAACAGCAAATTTCAGTCTACCAGTAAGAGAAACTGGCTGAAACATAAATTACCTTACTTGCTTACAACTTGTTAATCAATAACAAGTTTTTTAGTTAGAAATGTGTGTTGGTTCTTGGGAATAATATTGGATATTTATAGACATAATTTATAAATAGCTCATCATAAAAGTATAGTGAGAAGATGCTTTTCCTTATATATACTCATAATTATTCACTAGAAGAAAATAGAATGTAACCAGTATAAATTTTATACTAATTGAAAGATTGTGCAGAGATATATAAGCAGTGTGAGAAAAATTAAGTTGGTGCTTTGCTCCACCCACCAAATGTGAGTATATATGGAAAGTGGTTGAAGCTTTGCACTGTCCAACAAATGTGTGTGTGTGTGTGTGTGTGTGTGTGTGTGTGTGTGTAAGATTGTTTGTGCTTCTTAAAGCTTGCTTCTTCCACCATGTATGTAAATGTGTCTTGCCTGCTTTATATGCCATCTAACCAACATCCCCTCCTTGGATCATTGAACACACTATCACAGCTACTCTTGGAAAGACAGACAGACAGCAAACACACAGAACCCTACTGGGCATGGCTTGAGCATGTATGAGACCACCCCCATCCTCCAGTGACATCCTTCCTCCAACAAAGAAACACTTAGTCCAACAAGGTTAGTCATCCAAATACTGCCTATGGGCCAATGAGAACCAATTACATTAAAACTACCACACCTACCTAGCTACATGCATACATATATTCATGCATGAGAGATAAACAGAGAAATAGGGTGAGAGAAATAGAAAGAGAGAGAGTGATAGGTAGATGATAGAGAAATAGTTGCATACATATCTACATAAATACATTCAATCATTACTTCATACATATATACATTCATACATACATACATACATACATACATACATATATAGATGATGGATAGACAGACAATTAAATGTGATATTAATCTAAACACTAAAGACTTGGTGCCCTTTACTGCACACACACACCCTGAGCATTGTTTACAATCCTCAATTAAGACATAAAGGCTGGACATTTGAACTACAAAGACATTTACAAACAAACCCACAAAACCTACAATGTTCATTTGGTGTGCATAGATTTGATTAATATCTAGGATTTCCTTTGTTTCTGTATATTATGAGAGATTACACCCTAAAATCTTTCTCAAACTTGTTCATTACTTTAGTTACTACTGTGTACAACCTGATACTTATAATCCACTAGATAGTAATGTTACAGAAGATATTTATTGTGCTGAAGATATTCAGTCATACCCCTCAGCTCCAAAATATATCTTTTAAAGACACATAGTAAGGAATGATCTTCCAAATGACCTCAAATGAAACTGTCATCTGGTGGAAAATAACACAGCACAGGAAGAAGTTTACACATAAAATTTATATTCATGTGAATATTGGTCAAAATGATTACAATTGTAAAGTTGAATTACATAGTGGTATGTCTTTGAAACAATAGGAAAAAATGATGTGCATTCATTATGTTTTCCAAAAAGAGTAGGAAATGTAAAACATTTAAGCAGTGGGATGTTGGTTTCTAATGCCAGGAGATGACTAACATAGCAACATGCTAATAAAGTATCCTCTTCAAAAGTTAAAAGAAAACAGCAACACAAGAAGAGAACAAAAATCACAAGGAACCATGTCATCCGTGGCATCTTCAGGAGGATGTGCAGCAATCTGAACATGGTTTCAAGGACGTTAGTAGATGTCTAGTGCTTTATCAGCCTGACAGGTTTGTGTTCAACCAACCATGTCTGTATACTAAGGTTGGGAACAATCCATCGATGATGAGTGCCCTAAAGATGAGTTCTACTCCCCACTCTCCTTGCTGCTCTGGAGACTTCAAACCTGAGGGGAGGAATGTTATATTGATGAGTATGAGAATGCTCAAAGTCTCTTTGTCTACATTGTGTAAATGTGGCACCTCTTTAAATGAAGTGTAAGACCTGCTTGGCCAGAAAGTACAACCAGAGGCCTGTTGCATAAAGGTGCTACTATAAAGACCCCATGTAATGAGAAAGGTCTTTCTGAAGTACCCTTGGACAGAGGTGGAATATAAGATCCAATTATTCAGAAATGGGATGTAGGCACTATTGATGGCCTTAGTGTCATACCAAGAACATCCCCAACACTAATCAGAGATGTATGATTAGTGGACAGAGGTGAGTGGGTAATGGACATTGGGAAGAAATGAGACCCTATGAGCCATGGAAAATAGATAGGACCCTAGTGGTCAGAGGGGAAATGCACGAGGGCATCTTTGTGAGAAATTGGAAATCTAAAACCCCTTTGTACAGGTAAACTAGTATGTTTGGTTGGGTAGAGTTTAAATTTGCATGTTATTTCCTTGACCTGAGATCAAAGACACAGCCTACCTCATGCAGTGGAGCCCATTCCAGGTACTTCCTAACAGCTAGCAACTCCTCATCAGAGACTAGAGCATCTGTCCACTGCAGTAAATGTGGTGCCGGATCAGGAAGCAGTCTGAGCACTCATCAAAAACCTGGCTGACAGTTCCACACTAGTTCTTCTCAGGCATATGTTCATCTCCTGGGTCTAGGTATGAATGGTGAGGAGCACATCATTTTAGTTTCTGCCTTGAGGGAAGGAGCTTTTGTTCTGGGCTGTACTTCTTAATGTTCGGCTCAGGTACTATAAGCTTGGGTGGTCTGGAGGTCCATTTGGGAGTTAAAATTGGGGGGGGGTGTCTAAGTGTCTGCATCAGAGGAGAACATTGCAAGGTCATTATTGGACAGAAAGGCATATTTGATGACCACTTGGGGAAAATGAGATCTGAGGCCCCTGGTAACTCAGAGTTAGTAGATTGGAATCCCTTTGTCAAAGCAGAAGGATCTCAGGCCCAATAAAATAGACTTAGTAAGTTTAATCCCACAGGGGCATATTTAGAATGTCTGAGAACCCTTTGGATATTGGTGGACTGTAGCTCTCTATTAGAACTGGGAGGGCTGGTAGATCCTTTGTTGAGAAGTGGAATATTTCAGGTATAGTCTAAAAGCCAATTGAGTAAAAAACAGTAATTGGAATACTTTGGGTAAGGGGAGACATATGCAGTATCCCTACGTGCAGGAGAAGAATTGTTTCTGCCCGTCTTGGGATTGGTGATAGATCTAAGATTCTCTAAAATAGAAGGATGGCGATAGGAGCTTCATAGGATTGTATAGAATAGTTTTATCCTGTTATTCCTAAGTCTGCAGCACTATTGAGCCGAAATTGAACACTAATGGATACCTTGAGAATTATAGGACATTCCAGGTACTTACTCCTTCATCAGCTCCAAACTTGAAATCACAATCAAGAATACACATCATCTGAATGTCCGTGGTAAGCATGACAACAATCTTAGAAGTCTTCTAAGAGGGTGTAATGTAGTAGTCTCTGGTTTAGTGTCTTCCATAAATATATGTCCATCCACACATTCCTCTGCATGGAAGCCAGGGTATCTCTGTCTAAGGGAACACAACAAAGACATTAATCTGATTTACCCTTACCTTGATACTCTTCTGTTTGGGATCTCAGTCCAAAGTGTTCTGAAATCTCTTAGGTCAGAACAGTGCTTCCAAGACCACGGAAATTAGAAGTTATAGGTAGGACATCCACTGGGAAGATTGTGAATCTGGGTGATTTCCTCAAACACACTGCGCTCCACACAGGTTGGAGCACTCTCTGTTGTGAATGTCTAAATCTTCCTAAGTAAGATAGGGGAGGAGCTTGTGCAGTTTTGCACAGAAGTAGGATGGTTGTGCCGTTCATCATAGAGGTAATGTGGCAAACTTCATGAGAATAAGGAAGTTGAAGCACTCTAGTCATAAGCAGCTTTTCTGGGACACTTTGCAAAAGTGAAATTCTAAACTTACTTGTCAGAGGGTTAAAATCTCTGGCTATTTTCAATAAATAAGAAATACCATTTCACATTGGAGAAAATGAAAATACCTTCTGGAGCAGAGGAAGTACCAGTATTGCTTGATCAGCTTCCAATTCTTTTTTGCAAAATTTAGAATATCCACATATTTTATGTGGTGTGTAGACAGCAGGCAGCAATTGTTTCAGTATTCCAACAGGTTGGATGGTTATCTTTGGTCTATGAAGCCTTTAATCAGATGACATAAGAGCAAGGCCACTTTTCTTGAATATTGGAATGTCTCCGAATATTTGTAGCAGGAAGAAGTTTGGAAGTAATCTTAGACAGTTGGGATATAGCAGGCACACATAGTCAATAAGACAAGATCTATTTACACTTTGCAAGAGAGGGTAGGTATGAGTCCACCACTGAAAAAAAAAAGGAAATATTTCAGTCCAATAGGGCATTAGGAGAAGGGTTTGTTGCCTTCAATAGACAGAGGGGGAAGAGGAAATATTTATGACTAGATGTGGTGTGTCTGAGGCTCCCATAGGCAGAGGGAGAGGCACTGAAGCCCTGGTATGACAGGATGACATTACAGACCTCTTCGACAGAGGATGTGAATTTGAGAACCGCTGGAACAAAAAGAGTCATTCTGGTGCCCCTTTCAAATGAGGAGTTCGATGTGAGACACAGTTAAATGAAAATTTTTGCCCTCCATCAGATAGAGAATAGTTTGGAATCCTTCCTGGTCAGAGAAGGTAATTATTGAAGACCTTTTGGACTGGAAGTGAAGTTTGGAGCCTGGGGCAGGTAGAGATGATCTCAGGCCCATCAGGCTTACAAGACAGATGTTTGGCCCTCATGTATACATAGGGCGCATTTGATATATAATGGACACAAATTAGTGGTCTAAGTATTGATGTTTAGGAGTAGAAGATTAAAGCAGAATTAGAGTCTGCTTAATGTCCCAAACCTCTTTAGGGATAAGGGAGTGACCTAGCCTACCTTAAGCAGTAGAGGTAGGACTGCTTCACAACTTAGAAGATTCCCATCTTCACATACACCTTAGTAAGCCTGGCAGCAATACAAGCATTGTGCATCAGGCATGACTATAAGTCTCTAAGCACTCTTGAAGCTTATCATCAGTTATATGGGTGTTTGCATGAAGGATGGTATGAAGGATAGATGACCTAAATTTCAGGCTCTGTTAAGGCAGGGCAGAATTAAGTGAAATATAATTTCCTAGAGACCATGGTTGGAGGGAAATGATCTAAAGCTCATGATTGGAGCATTATATTTGAGGCCCATATGTATGTAGGGGTTGCTCTTAGGATACTTGGATTTTGGTACCCTTGGGAAAAATGAAAATTCTGAGATTCCAATAGTAAACTCCAGTCATAATTATAACTGATCTTGGACAGAAATGGAAGGTTTTGGGTATTTTTGATAACAGCAGTAGGTCATGAAGGTCACCTATCCCAAGTGAAATTTTAATGACCCTTCATCCAAAGGTGATGGTGTGAGATACCTTGAAAACAGGTACAGGTTGAGTAGCATATGTTCATACCTGCAACTTCTATGGCCTTCCTAACCTGTTTAGCTTAAAAAGAAAGTACCTGGGGCTGGAGAGATGATTCAGTGGTTAAGAATACTGACGGCTCTTCCAGTGCTCCTGAGTTCACAAACATCTGTAATGGTATCCAGTGCCCTCTTCTAATGTGCAGGCACACAAGCATATAGAACATTGTAAACATAATAAAAAAATATTTAAAAAAGGAAGGAAGGAAGGAAGGAAGGAAGGAAGGAAGGAAGGAAGGAAGGAAGGAAGGAAGGGAAGGAAGGAAGGAAGGAAGGAAGGAAGGAAGGAAGGAAGGAAGGGAAGGAAGGAGGGAAGAAAGTAAGAAAGAAAAAAAAAAGCGAGAGAGAAAGAAAGAAAGAAAGAAAGAAAGAGAGAAAGAAAGAAAGAAAGAAAGAAAAAAGAGAGAGAGAGAAAGAAAGAAAAAGAAAGAAAGGAAAGAAAGAAAGAAAGAAAGAAAGAAAGAAAGAAAGAAAGAAAGGAAGAAAGGAAGTAAGTAAGGAAGTAAGTTAGTTTTAGGCCATGTTTAACCAAATAGCAGGATCAAGTCACCTCACTGTGCACAAGGGAAAAATCTAGTTTACCTTGGGTAGAGGGAAACAGAGTGGTAGTGCATGGTTTGCTTCCATCTAGTCTTCCCAGCTTCCATTATCTATATATTGTATATACTGTTGGGAAGAATACAAGGAACAGTAAGCACACTCTTCCAACATGGAGAGTGGTTGTCTGACCTGAGGTTATATTGGTCTGTACCTATCTATAACTGAGAGACAGGAACACAGCATTTCTGACAACTACCTCTAGGAAGATCGCACGTATATCAGTATTCCTTTCTATCTTCTGCCCTCTGTCCTACAATCAGAAACATGTGAGAGCCCACTGTGAAGTTGCAATTGTGTTTACCTTGCAATCTTTCTAGTAGAGAGTGGCACTGAGGTAATATGAGTTTAAGTCAAGTTTAAGGTGTCCTTAAATGAATACTCTTGTGCATCCCAAGAGGCTATATCTGAAGCTCCTATGACTACAGGTAGAATAAATGACACCCTCTTGGCCATAGGATCCAAACCTGAGGTCTCTGTCATCATTGTTCCATGGCACATACACCCTTGGCCAGTAATTAGATGTCTATGTTCCTTGAGGTTGAAGGAAGAAATCATAGTCCCCTTTTGTACTACAATGAACTGCATGTGAGTGGATATCATTCTACCTTTTTCAGTGGGAATGGCATAAGGCTTACTTGGTCTGGGGCATCAATTTTTTATTTTATATTTTCTTTATTTACATTTCAAATATTATCTAATTTCCTAGTTTGGCCTCTGAAAATCTCCTATGCCTTCCCCCTCCCCCTGCTCCCCAACCTACCTACTCCTGCTTCCTGACCCTGGCATTTGCCTATAATGGGGCATAGAGCCTTCACAGGATCAAGGGCCTCTCTTCCCATTGATGACCTACTAGGCCATCCTATGCTACACTTGTGGTTAGAGCCACAAGTTCCACCATGTGTTTTCTTTGATTGGTGGCATAGTTCCAAGGAGCTCTGGGGGTACTGGTTAGTTCATATTGATATTCCTTCTATGGGGCTGCAATCCCCTTTAGGTCCCTGGGTATTTCTCTGGCTCCTTAATTGGGGACCTTATTCTCTGTCCAATGGATGACTGTGAGCATCCACTTCTGTATTTGGCATGCAGTTGTCTGGGGCATCTTTTGTCACAAGAGAAATGACTGAGTCCCACTTTCAACGAAACTGAAAGTTTGAGGGTATTTCCACTAAATGAGTACTTTAGACAATCTTGGGCAAATAGAGAAGGTCTGCAGGAGGCTTAGTCATAGGAGGGATGTCTGACATTCTCTTCAGTGAAAACAAAACAAAACAAAACAAAACAAACAAACAAAAAACAAAGGACTGGGGTAACTTGGGAAGAGAGGAAGTACTGGGCACTTAGAAGTAAGAGAAAATGGTGCGACCTGGTTGTACAATGGTATGCATTAGAAAAATCTTGGAGAGGGGGTGAGTGCCATGCAACATCCTGTTATGCATGAATGTCCCTTTTACCTTGATCAGTAAAGGAAGTCCCTCCACTGCTCTTCAGCTTCCAACTCTTCCTTAGTTGGTAAAAGTTCCACATCCTGTGTTTAGTCTGGGGGAGTTCAGACAACAGTCCAAGCCTTTTCAAACAGCCTGGATGTCTTTCCCTGGCTAGGTTGCCTCCTTCAGTTTGTCTTAATGTGTCCATATATAGGCAACAACAATTCAATTGGATTGCAAAGTATAACATAGGATCCAGTCAATAATTCTATATATAGGACCTGGGACCACAAACCAGAGAGAAACAATATATTTACCCTGCCATCCTTATAAAAGGGAAAGGCTTGAATCTTACTTAATTAAAGAATATACATTTGATATAGTTCAAAGTCATAGATGAATGCTTGAGGATACAAGGCACCATGCACTATTATTCAAAAGAGCATATCTAATTGCATCTTTGGAATGAAGAAAAGTGTGACCTTCCTTTGGTCAAACACAGTGGTTAACCCCCCCGCCCCCCTTGCAGAAGTGAACAAGATCCAAGGCCATATTTTGGGGGAAGGAAAAGACCGAACCTCATTCAGCCTCACCCAGGTTAGTTCTCTTGGCTACTTCAAAAAACAAGGAGTGTGAGAGGAATCTGGGGAACAGAGGAATTATGAGAACCTCTTCTCAGAATGGTAAGTTCTAAGACCTTCTTCAACAGAGGAGAAATCATGAATGTCTTAGTTCCTAAAGTAGAGGTCCCCAGTCATATTTTGCAGGTCAGAAATATCCAGTTCACCCATGGTCAGCAGGGGAAGTTTCTAGGCTTCATTGGGTACTGGAGGAATGTTCAGACTCTGCCTCACTAGCTTCCAAGTATTTCCCCCATATGCATACCTTGTGTAACATCTTAGAGTCCAGTCAGTGGTCACAACAACCTCCCAACATAAGTAGTTATGCAAGCATTGATGTTTCCTCGAGAATATGTTCAGCTGCACACATCTGTGAATAAGAGATAGGAATGGTGCATTTTGATGACCATTTTTGAGGCACAGGATATGAGAGCCAATTTCAGATTTCTATTTTCTGTCCTATGATCTAAAAGGAGAGAAAATATGAGGTGTCATTGGTCGCGCATGTATTGTACAGAGACCTTGGACAGAGGGGATATGTTTAAAGCAAACTTAGTTAATAGGGGTATTTGCGATGCACAGCCAGAAGAGAATCTCTGGTGGTTCTATAATTGCACAGGTGGACCTGAAGTGTCCTAGTACAGATAGTAGAGGTCTGAAATGCCCCTTCGACACAGGAGCTAGTTCTGAGAGTCCTTTCAAAAGTCTTTGATTTTCCAGGACCCCCTTTGCAGAAACTGAAGGTCTAAAATCCACTTGGTGAATTGAAGTAGAAAATAGGCCCAGATTCCTACTGGGGAGACAGGGAATGTTAGATTCTCTTTTATGTAGAATGAGTGGTATAAGTCTCCCATGGTCTGACATCCTTTTAAGGAAAAATGCTTCAAAGCTACTTGGTAGGAATAGGAATATTCCGTGTAAGGCATAATACATGTTTTAGGCCACATTTGACCAATAGGGTCTAAGGCAATGTTAGCCCTAGGAGAGTTCTGACATTCTATTCAGTGTAGTGAGAAAAAAATGAGTTACCATGGGGAAATGTGGGCCCCATGTAAGAGAGGAAATCTCCAAGGCCCTACTGAAAGAGGAGGGCAGAATCCTCTTGAGGCAGAATGTGAAATTGCCATATACACTTCTGTCAAAGGTAAAGGTCCCTGGTACCTTATAGAGTGGAGAATGTTTCCAGCCATGATCATAAGTTTCCAATTCTTATTCAGAGTTTTGTATTTTCATAGTTTGTGTTCATTCAGGAGAGACAAGGCAGCAACGTATTTTTTTTCTTCCAAAGGCTTTGAATGTCTGTTGCTGGCTAGGATACTTCTTTGACTTTGTTCATCTATCCAGGTCTAGGCAGAATTAATGAAGTTATTACATTTCTATTGAATTGCCTAAAGGCAGATGGCACAGGTTCTTTGCTCTGATTTGTAACTTGGACTATGGGACCTCAAACCAGTGTGGACTAGGGTACCTTGTTTACAGAAGGAGTCACTTTTGGAAATACGGCTTATCAGCTAGGTATAAAACTATTTTGACCATATATGTGAATGTCATTTTTGAGAAAGAGAATATGTTGGGAGGGTAAGGAAGAGCAGAAAAGTCACAGAATCCCTCAGATAAAAGTTTACCTTGGGAATTTGAAGAAGATGTCAAAAATAGCTTATCAAGTGCAAATTTCCTCATAGTCCAGTATACCCATGTGTTCTGACACTTTGAGTTGTGCTTGCCAGCAATCAGAGCATTTATCTTACAAATTGTTTGGTAATCTCTAGCTCTATGTTCTCCACAAGTTGTACAGCAGCATCCCAGGCATAGGCAACAAAGATGTATCTGCTCCATTTCAAGTGACAGGCTTAAAATTAAAAATTAGATTAGGGTTCATATTTTTTCTGTCATGTCCCAGGACATCATTCAGAGTGTTTGGCATCCCTTCTTTTATTTGAGCATGCCTGGCCATCCAGGTCTGAAGGGAAACTTTAGGACCTCCTAGAGGAATAGACCTCATGATTCTATGGATAAAAGTGGATTTTCTGAGGTAAGCATGGTGAAGAGAAGTTGATTTAAAGTTTCCTTGAGGAAAAAAAAAAATGAACATCGGCTTGAGTTTTTCATGTCAGTGGCTTTTCTGTAGGCTCCATAAGCAGCAGAATTTGTATTAATGTCAGGTCAAATTTAAGGTGAGTCTATATTTCCCTAATTCAAAGATAAAATAAAAGTTTCTTCCTTGACAGAGTATCTATGTCAAAGATTCTTCATTGAAACCTTTTTGAACCTAGAGTTTACCTTGAATTGAAGGAAAAATCTGGGAAACATTAGGAAAAATGTCTAAGGTTCAGTCCATAATATCAGCAAGTTGTGTGGGATTCCTCGACCTAAATGAATGTTCAAGCCTGCTTTGGACAAACTGGTATGATCAGAGGCTCCCTTTGCTTCAGTGGGAAGATGTGATGCCTACTTAAGCAAAGGTAGAAAGAGTGAGTAGCCCTGGGGAGAAAGGAGGTGCTGATATCCTTGTATCAGGAGAGATGATCAGAGTATAAAAATCCCCATAATATTTTGAGCAAAAATTAAATTGCTTACCTTAGCTCATGAGGTCCTAGCATTGCCACACCTTCTAACAGTTCTTCACAGCCTGGGGTATCCATATCCTTAGCTGAATTAGCAAGACACCAAATATAGATACCATGATTCATGAAAAGCTTGGGATTATGTCCTCAGCATGATTGCCTCCTAAGAATTATGTTCAACCAACCAGAACTGAGTTAGAGTGATGATTTCATACCATGTCATGTGACTATACTCAAGGAAGTAGCATCAGGTTCCAGGATTGGCCTCCTCCTCTTGATTTCTGTGAACTTTGAGCAGAGGGAGCAATGCTCCTTGGTCAGAGGTAAAATATCTCATGGGTTCCCGAACGGAAGGGATTTTTATGAGAGCCCATTGGGTCAAAGGTGAACATTTTATGACCTTGATCATCACAGGAAGGAAAATACTATAGGTTTGGAAAAGAGAAAGTCCCTCAACCCTGTTGGACAGTAGGGGAGTTGCCCTGTTCACCTTCTGTAGAGGAGGTTGGTCCAGGCACTCCAGGCCTCCACATCTTCAGAGAACTCTAAAAAATTCTTATCTCTGAGGACTCCATCCAGATTTGACAGCAATCTGAGGTTTCTTCTGACAAGTCGGCTCAAAGTCCCTGACTCTTAAGCTCTGAGACTTCAGGCACCCTAGTCCTGATCCTTGGACAGGGGTAATTAGGTCAGAGGATCAGAATAAGAAGCACTTGGTGCACCTTAGATCAAGGGAATCTATTTGTCATGGACTAGATCAGATCTAGTAGGTAGGTCTAGGTCCTCAATGATCAGAAGAATCATATAATACTCTCCATGAGGTGAAAATTATATAGCACATACTTCTAGCTACAATTGTGAGCTACTCTTAATCAGAAAGGGGATTCTTGTCCTGCTTTTAGTCACAGGGGCATAGATGATGCTTCAATGTGCATCTGAGGCAGCTAGGAGTGGAAATTGTAAGTTTGATAGACAGTTGATGAAAAGAAAAAGTTCTAAATTCATGTTGCTCATAAGGGGCATAGAAAGGGAAAATTTGAGGGCAGCTTCTGGATCTAAAAAGAACTGAAAATGCCAGGGTAAGAGAGAGTAGGGCCCAGGCCACCCTCTTGAGATGGACTGCCTTACAGGTTCCATTTGGCAGGCTGGGAAGCTCTGATGCGTCCCTGGGCAGAAGGAGGAAGTCGGAAGCAAGGAGTAAGTCGTAAGCCTCCTAGAGCATTTACGATATCTCTTTTGTCATAAAAAGCATCGGTGAGGCCCAGATTCTTAGATGGGGCATTTGAGAGGCCACCTCTTTCAGCCTGAAGCATTCTGAGCCTTTCTGAAACAGGGATCACAAAGCCAGTGTCCCTTTGGTGAGAACTGGAAAGTCTGAGTCCACATTGGTCTGACTGAGAAGGTCCGACACCTCCTTTAGGGGAGAGGAAAGAACTACAACTCCCCTTTTGCCGTGCGATCCTGTTGAGATTGATTTTCATATGACGTGTATATTTGTGGCCTCCTAGGACAGAATGGTCACAAAGGGGGAACCCAAATTCATATTGTAATGATGGGTCTCTCCAAGGACAGGAGAGAGCAGGTACCACATCCTCTGCTTGAGATAATGTACGTCTGTAATATCTTCGCATAACAGGGAATCTTCCAAAAGGGAATGTGGTACTCGCTTTTGGAGGTATGAATCCCCATAGGATAGGCACAAAAGCTATGGGCTCCCGTTTGGCACTTCTGGAAGGTTTCTCTCCCTCTTGGACATTAGGAATATGTTTTGAGTCCTCCTTAGTAGAAACAGAATGGCTGATATCCTCTTGGGGTGATGATGAGAGTTTCACACCTCTACGGGGACTGTCTCCATCTGGAGATGACTCAATGCATTCTTGATCTGTAGGGGAAGTTTGCAGGGCTCCTTGGGTAAGAGAGGCTTTCCTCTGTTTTCTTCTGGTAGAAGTAGCGTGTCTGGGAATCTCATGAGGAGAGGTGGGATGCCTGAGGCTGTCTTCATGAGAAAGAGTTGTTCGCATGCACTCTTCTGTAGGGATGGAGGATGGCTTGCCAACCTCATGCTCTGAATTGGAAGCTTGGGTGTCCCATTGGTCAGAAGGGGCTTTTTCTGATGGGGTTTCAGTAGACTTGGATGGTCTGTGAATGCCTTGGTTTGGTAGGGGACTTCTGAGACCCACCTCATAAGATGGTGAGCATCTGCAGGCTCCTTTAGCAGAATCAGAAGTGGCGAAGTTTATGTTAGTCACAGTTTTAAGCTTTACACCTCTTTTCTTAGATTTGCAAGCTCTTACCCGCATTTTGGAAGAATGGCAGTGTTTCCAGCCCGCATGTTTTGAGCATACAGATTTCAGGCTCTCTTGATCTACAGAGGAAGGGCTTGGTCTTGTTTTCCGCAATTTAGAAGGTGTGGGGCAATCTCCTGGAGGAGGAGAATGACTGAGACCTTTTTTACAAAGGATACTAGGTCTGAAACTCAATTGTGATGATTTCAAGGGGGAGATGCTCCTTTGAGGAGTAGAGGTAGGACTGGATTCCTTTTCTGCATACTTGGAAGATGTGAGGCTACTTTCGGCAGAAGAGATACATTTTAAGGCATCAAGGTCTGAAAGGCAGTATCTGATATCCCCTTCAGGAAATGGGACATGTTTCAATATGCTTTGGTTAGATTTGAAACGTCTAGGGCTCTTCTTGAGATAAGAGGAATTTCTCCGGACATCTTCATGAGGAGGGGTAGGAATAATGTCCCCTTCTGCACAAAGGGACAGTCCCTGAAACTCTGTTGAAAAGGAAGCACCCATGGTTCCTGGGGGAGATGGCACAGGTTTTAGAGGCCCCTGGGCTGGTTGAGAAAGTTCTAGACTTTCCTGGGGAAATGCTGGTGTTCTCAGGATCCCTTGTTCAGATACTAAAGGGCCCAGAGCACCTTCATTGGGTTTCAAAAGACACAGAGACCCTAACACAGATGCCAAAGCTTCTGGAGTCTCTGGCACAGATTCTGAACTCTGAGAAATGGATTGTGTATATGTCAGAGGTTCTTCTGCCTCTGGACGAAGTGGTGAAGGAGCTGGTAATTTGGGAGAATCTTGTGTGGCTGATAAAGATTCTATGACCTCTTGGGTGACAGGTGGTATTTCTGCACTATTTTGCATACATGCATGTGTTTCTAGTGTATCCTGGGAAGAATCAGAAAGTCCAAGATCTTCTGGATTGGATGGTGAATATCCGAAAGCCTCTTTTTCCAAACAGGGTCCTGGAGGCTCTTGAGGTAACAAGGAAGTTTCTGTAAGCCCTTGGGAAGATATTGATGTTTCTAGTACACCTTGGGCAGACAGGGAAGGTCTCCGAGACATTAAGACAGAATGTGACAATTTCAAATCTAATTGGACAGATGGAGAAGGTCCTAGACTCACTATGGTAGATGCTGAAATTTCCAAAGCTCCTGGGGAAGCATTGGATATTCCTGGCTTACCATGAGTACAGGTACAACTTTCCAGATTTCCCTGTAAAGACAGGCAAGTGCCTCTAGCTTCTTGAACAGATAACAAGGGTCCTGGATTCACTTGAGCAGATAGGGACATTGTCAAAGGCTCTAGGGCAGATGATACAGATCCTAGTGTTCCTCGTCCAGATAAAGAAATTACCATGGGTCCTTTGGAAGAATGCATAGATCCTGAAGGATCTGAAGCAGATGGATCTGTTTGTTGAACCCTTTGTGGAGAATTCAAAGACTCATTTGGTCCCTGGAATGAAGTTAAAGGTCCCTCTGTAGGTTTAGAGAGATCTAAAGGCTCTTCTGTGGAAAGGGAAGGATCCAAAAGGCTTAGGGAAGAAAGTGAGGAACTAAGTTGGGCAGAAATTGCAAGTTCCAGAGGTGATTCATTGGATATCACATGTCCTGGGGTAGCTGTTGAAAATTTTTGTGCACCTGATGCAAATGATGAATATCCTAGAGTTCCCTGGGGAGGTGGCAAAGGTTCTACAGGGCCTTGTGTAGTTGCTGAAATCCTCAGAGATCCCTGGTCAGATCTCAAAATCCTTGCTGTATTTTGAGCATGGTGGGTATAACCCTGACACACTGGGAAAGAGGGTGAGTCTGCTACTGTGTAGTGTGTAGATGTGGACTGAGTTCCTATACCTTGTGTATGTAAAGAAGGACTTGAAAATGTTTTGGAAGATGTAGAATGTTGGGTAGACATTTGTGGACATGTGGACAGATGTACGGTCCCCTGTGCAGAGAGACCGGGACTCCCATCTCCATGAGCAGAATCAGAAGATGCGGGAGTCCCTTGTTCTGAGGAGGAAAGACGCAGAGGATTATGAGAACATTCACAACATTGTGATGTATTCATCATTGCCTGGGCTGAGATAGAAAGTTTCAGAGGCCCCTGGGCAGATTGCAAAGGTGCTAGATACCCTTGGCCAAATGGGAAAGTCTTTGCAACTCCTTGGACAGAAGAGGAATGTCTACCAGGTTTTGGAGGTGATGGTGGCAAAGTTCCTAGAATGGCTGAAGTAGACTGAGAAGATGCTACAGCCTGCCTCACTTGTGGAAAAAGGCCTAAAGCACTCTGTGATTCTTCATATTGTGCCAATATCCCTGTGGCATCTGTTGAATTTTCTAGATTTCTTTCTTTGGGGAAAATAGAACTTTGCATGGGCAAAGTTCCCTCTTGTGCCCTGGAAAGTTCCTTGGGCTTTTGAAAAGATGAGATAGGTACTAGAACCACTGGAGTAGGTACAAGATGCTCCTGAACACCCAGTACAGGTTGGCAATGTCCTATAACTGATGGTGTAGGATAGAAGGTTTCTTGAGATTTCTGGCTAGGTAGGAAAGTTCCAGAGTCACTTGGGAAAGCTGGGGATCTTTGTGCAAAATGATGGACAGTTGGAGAAAATCCTACATATGTCTGACAAGAAGTTGGAGGATGCAAAGTATCTTGAGCAAATGAAACACTTTGTGTATTCCCCTGTTTAGAAATGGGCAGTTTTAGAGACCTTTCTGCAGAACAGAAATGTCCAAAAGCCTCTTGGAAAGATGAAGATAATAGGGTTCCTTGTGAAGATGAACAAATTCCCAGAGGCATCTGATCAGATGACACAGATTCTGGTAGCAACTGAGTATTTTGGGTAGACCGCAGATGTCCTGGAGTGGGAAGCAAAGTTCCCACAGTCTCCTTAGCAGACAGGGACTTTCCTACTGTGGCTTCTGCAGGTAAAAAATTCCCCTCAGTGCCCTGAGCAGATGTGGAAGACCCTAGAGATGTTTCTTTAGATTTAGTCACTTCTAGAGGACATTCTTCAGATGAACAAGGTCCCAGAGTTCCATGCTCAGATCTCAAAGATGATGGGGACACCTGTAGTGATGTAGTAAGATCCAGGTGCAGTCCAGCACATCTGGGAGTGTCTGAAGTCCCTGGGGTAGATGGAGAATATTCATTTGTTTCTGAAACTGCTGAGGAAGGAGCTGAATGCAGTAGAGCCCCTTCAGCAGATCCAGAGTTATGGGTCATTGCCTGGGCTGAGATGGAAAGTGTCAGAGGACCCTGGGCTGATTGCAAATGTGCTAGGTTCCTGGGACCAGATGGGAATGTTTCTGCACCTCCTTGAGTTAAAGATGAATGTCTACCAGGTTCTAGAGGTGATGGTGGCAAAGATCCTAGAGTAGGCAAAGCAGATGTTGAAGATTCTGTATTCTCCCTCTCTAGAGGTAAAGGGCCCGAGGTAGTCTCTGTGTGTTTACATTGTCCCAAGCCCAAAATCCCAGTGGAATCTGCCAAAGGTTCTAGATTCCTTTGGGTTGATGACAAAGAACGTTTTACAGGCAAAGTCCCCTCTGCAGCTGTGGAAAGGTCCCTACACTTTTGAGAGGTTAGCACATATCTTTGAGAGTCTTTACTAGATAGAGGATGCCCCTGAGTACCTAGTACAGATGGTGAGTGTGTTACATCTGCTGGTGAATATGAAATGGATTTTTGAGATTTCTGGTTAGGTAGTAATGGCCCAATATCCCTTGAGGAAGCTGGGGATCTTTGTCCAGAAGGTTCAGAAAGGGGAGAAAATTTCATAACTTTCTGGCAAGAAGATGGATGTTGCACAGTCTTTGGAGTAGATGGCACAGTTTGTACACTCCCTTGCCTAGTTGTAGACAGTTTTAGAGACCCTTGGTCATAAAGGGAATGTCCAGAAGCCTCTATGGAAGATGAAGAGCCTAGAGTTCCTGGTGAAGATGAAGAAATTCCCAGAGGCTTCTGATCAGATGTCAAAGACTCTGAGACCACCCGAGTGATTTGGGTGGACCCGAAAGGTCCTGGAGTGGGAGGAAAATTTCCCACAGACTGCTTTGCAGACATGGGCTTTTCTACTGTGGCTTGTCCAGATAAGGAATGTCCCCTAGTTCCCTGAGCAGATGTTGAAAACCCTACAGTTGTTTTTTTAGATTTAGTCCCTTCAGATGAACATGGTCCCACAGTTCCTTGCTCAGATCTCAAAGATGATGGGGACACCTGTAGTGATGTAGTAAGATCCAGGTGCAGTCCAGCACATCTGGGAGTGTCTGAAGTCCCTTGGGTAGATGGAGAATATTCATTTGTTTCTGAAACTGCTGGGGAAGGAGCTGAATGCAGTAGAACCCCTTCAGCAGATCCAGAGATATGGGTCATTGCCTGGGCTGAGATGGAAAATGTCAGAGGCCCCTGGGCTGATTGCAAATGTCCTAGGTTCCTGGGACCAGATGGGAAAGTTTCTGTACCTCCTTGAGTAAAAGATGAATATCTACCAGGTTCTCGAGGTGATGGTGGCAAAGGTCCTAGAGTAGGCAAAGCAGATGTAGAAGATTCTGTATTCTCCCTCACTAGAGGCAAAGGGCCCGAGGTAGTCTCTGTGTGTTTACATTGTCCCAAGCCCAATATCCCTGTGGAATCTACCAAAGGTTCTAGATTCCTTTGGGTGAATGACAAAGAACTTTGAACAGGCAAAGTCCCCTCTGCAGCTGTGGAAAGGTCCTTACACTTTTGAGAGGTTAGCACATATCCTTGAGAGTCTTTACTAGATAGAGGATGCCCCTGAGTACCTAGTACAGATGGTGAGTGTGTTACATCTGCTGGTGAATATGAAATGGATTTTTGAGATTTCTGGTTAGGTAGAAATTGCCCAATATCCCTTGAGGAAGCTGGGAATCTTTGTCCAGAAGGTTCAGAAAGGGGAAAAAATCTCATACCTTTCTGGCAATAAGTTGGATGTTGCACAGACTTTGGCGAAGATAGCACAGTTGGTACACTTCTTTGCCTAGTTGTAGGCAGTTTTAGAGACCCTTGGTCATAAAGGGAATGTCCAGAAGACTCTATGGAAGATGAAAAGCCTAGAGTTCCTGGTGAAGATGAAGAAATTCCCAGATGCTTCTGATCAGATGTCAAAGACTCTGAGACCACCTGAGTGATTTGGGTGGACCCTAAAGGTACTGGAGTGGGAGGAAAATTTCCCACAGACTGCTTTGCATATATGGGCATTCCTAATGTGGCTTGTCCAGATAATGAATGCCCCCTAGTAACCTGAGCAGATGCAGAAAACCCTAGAGTTGTTTCCTTAGATTTAGTCCCTTCAGATGAACAAGGTCCCACAGTTCCTTGCTCAGATCTCAAAGATGATGGGGACACCTGTAGTGATGTAGTAAGATCCAGGTGCAGTCCAGCACATCTGAGAGTGTCTGAAGTCCCTTGGGTAGATGGAGAATATTCATTTGTTTCTGAAACTGCTGGGGAAGGAGCTGAATGCAGTAGAGCCCCTTCATCAGATCCAGAGATATGGGTCATTGCCTGGGCTGAGATGGAAAGTGTCAGAGGCCCTTGGGCTGATTGCAAATGTGCTAGGTTCCTGTGACCAGATGGGAATGTTTCTGTACCTCCTTGAGTAAAAGATGAATGTCTACCAGGTTCTCGAGGTGATGGTGGCAAAGGTCCTAGAGTAGGCAAAACAGATGTAGAAGATTCGGTATTCTCCCTCACTAGAGGCAAAGGGCCCGAGGTAGACTCTGTGTGTTTACATTGTCCCAAGCCCAATATCCCTGTGGAATCTGCCAAAGGTTCTAGATTCATTTGGGTGGATGACAAAGAACTTTGCAGAAGTAAAGTCCCCTCTGCAGCTGTGGAAAGGTCCTTACAGTTTTGAGAGGTGAGCACATATCCTTGAGAGTCTTTACTAGATAGAGGATGCCCCTGAGTACCTAATACAGATGGTGAGTGTGTTACATCTGCTGGTGAATATAAAATGGACTTTTGAGATTTCTGGTTAGGTAGTAATGGCCCAATATCCCTTGAAGAAGCTGGGGATCTTTGTCCAGAAGGTTCAGAAAGGGGAGAAAATCTCATTCCTTTCTGGCAATAAGTTGGATGTCGCACAGTCTTTGGAGAAGATGGCACAGTTTTTACAGTCCCTTGTTTAGTTGTGGACAGTTTTAGAGACCGTTGGTCAGAAAGGGAATTTCCAGAAGCCCCTTTGGAAAATGAAGAGTCTAGAGTTCCTGGTGAAGATGAAGAAATTCCCAGAGGCTTCTGATCAGATGACAAAGACTCTGAGACCACCCGAGTGATTTGGGTGGACCCTAAAGGTCCTGGAGTGGGAGGAAAATTTCCCACAGACTGCTTTGAAGACATGGGCTTTCCTTCTGTGTCTTGTCCAGATAAGGAATGCCACCTAGTTCCCTGAGCAGATGTTGAAAACCCTACAGTTGTTTCCTTAGATTTAGTCCCTTCAGATGAGCATGGTCCCACAGTTCCTTGCTCAGATCTCGAAGATGATGGGGACACCTGTAGTGATGTAGCAAGATCCATGTGCAGTCCAGCACATCTGGGAGTGTCTGAAGTCCCTTGGGTAGATGGAGAATATTCATTTGTTTCTGAAACTGCTGAGGAAGGAGCTGAATGCAGTAGAACCCCTTCAGCAGATCCAGAGATATGGGTCATTGCCTGGGCTGAGATGGAAAGTGTCAGAGGCCCTTGGGCTGATTGCAAATGTGCTAGGTTCCTGGGACCAGATGGGAATGTTTCTGCACTTCCTTGAGTAAATGATGAATGTCTACCAGGTTCTCGAGGTGATGGTGGCAAAGGTCCTAGAGTAGGCAAAGCAGATGTAGAAGATTCTGTATTCTCCCTCACTAGAGGCAAAGGGCCTGAGGTAGTCTCTGTGTGTTTACATTGTACCAAGCCCAATATCCCTGTGGAATCTGCCAAAGGTTCTAGATTTCTTTGGGTGGATGACAAAGAACTTTGTACAGGCAAAGTCCCCTCTGCAGGTGTGGAAATGTCCTTACACGTTTGAGAGGTTAGCACATATCCTTGAGAGTCTTTACTAGATAGAGGATGCCCCTGAGTACCTAGTACAGATGGTGAGTGTGTTACATCTGCTGGTGAATATGAAATGGATTTTTGTGATTTCTGGCTAGGTAGTAACGGCCCAATATCCCATGAGGAACCTGGGCAACTTTGTCCAGAAGGTTCAGAATTGGGAGAAAAACTCATACCTTTTTGGCAATAAGTTGGATGTTGCACTGTCTTTGGAGAAGATGGCACAGTTTGTACACTCCCTTGCCTAGTTGTAGACAGTATTAGAGACCCTTGGTCAGAAAGGGAATGTCCAGAAGCCTCCATGGAAGATGAAGAGCCTAGAGTTCCTGGTGAAGATGAAGAAATTCCCAGGGGCTTCTGATCAGATGTCAAAGACTCTGAGAACACCGGAGTGATTTGGGTGGACCCTAAAGGTCCTGGAGTGGGAGGCAAATTTCCCACAGACTGCTTTGCAGACATGGGCTTTTCTACTGTGGCTTGTCCAGATAAGGAATGCCACCTAGTTCCCTGAGCAGATGTTGAAAACCCTACAGTTGTTTCCTTAGATTGAGTCCCTTCAGATGAACATGGTCCCACAGTTCCTTGCTCAGATCTCAAAGATGATGGGGACACCTGTAGTGATGTAGTAAGATCCAGGTGCAGTCCAGCACATCTGGGAGTGTCTGAAGTCCCTTGGATAGATGGAGAATATTCATTTGTTTCTGAAACTGCTGAGGAAGGAGCTGAATGCAGTAGAACCCCTTCAGCAGATCCAGAGATATGGGTCATTGCCTGGGCTGAGATGGAAATTGTCAGAGGCCCCTGGGCTGATTGCAAATGTCCTAGGTTCCTGGGACCAGATAGGAAAGTTTCTGTACCTCCTTGAGTAAAAGATGAATGTCTACCAGGTTCTCGAGGTGATGGTGGCAAAGGTCCTAGAGTAGGCAAAGCAGATGTAGAAGATTCTGTATTCTCCCTCACTAGAGGCAAAGGGCCTGACATAGTCTCTGTGTGTTTACATTTTCCCAAGCCCAATATCCCTGTGGAATCTGCAAAAGGTTCTAGATTCATTTGGGGGGATAACAAAGAGCTTTGCACAGGCAAAGTCCCCTCTGCAGCTGTGGAAAGGTCCTTACACTTTTGAGAATTTAGCACATATCCTTGAGAGTCTTTACTAGGTAGAGGTTGCCCCTGAGTACCTAGTACAGACGGTGAGTGTGTTACATCTGCTGGTGAATATGAAATGGATTTTTGAGATTTCTGGTTATGTAGTAATGGCCCAATATCCCTTGAGGAAGCTGGGAATCTTTGTCCAGAAGGTTCAGAAAGGGGAGAAAATCTCAATCCTTTCTGGCAATAAGTTGGATGTTGCACAGTCTTTTGCGAAGAAGGCACAGTTTGTACATTTCTTTGCCTAGTTGTAGGCAGTTTTAGAGACCCTTGGTCAGAAAGGGAATGTCCAGAAGCCTCTATGGAAAATGAAGAGCCTAGAGTTCCTGGTGAAGATGAAGAAATTCCCAGAGGCTTCTGATCAGATGTCAAAGACTCTGAGACCACCCGAGTGATTTTGGTGGACCCTAAAGGTCCTGGAGTGGGAGGCAAATTTCCCACAGACTGCTTTGCAGATATGGGCATTACTAATGAGGATTGCCCAGATAAGGAATGCCCCCTAGTTCCCTGAGCAGAAGTAGAAAACCCTACAGTTGTTTCCTTAGATTTAGTCCCTTCAGATGAGCAAGGTCCCATAGTTCCTTGCTCAGATCTCAAAGATGATGGGGACACCTGTAGTGATGTAGTAAGATCCAGGTGCAGTCCAGCACATCTGGGAGTGTCTGAAGTCCCTTGGGTAGATGGAGAATATTCATTTGTTTCTGAAACTACTGAGGAAGGAGCTGAATGCAGTAGAGCCCCTTCAGCAGATCCAGAGATATGGGTCATTGCCTGGGCTGAGATGGAAAGTGGCAGAGGCCCCTGGGCTGATTGCAAATGTGCTAGGTTCCCGGGACCAGATGGGAATGTTTCTGCACCTCCATGAGTAAAAGATGAATGTCTACCAGGTTCTCGAGGTGATGGTGCCAAAGGTCCTAGAGTAGGCAAAGCAGATGTAGAAGATTCTGTATTCTCCCTCACTAGAGGCAAAGGGCCCAAGGTTGTCTCTGTGTGTTTACATTGTCCCAAGCCCAATATCCCTGTGGAATCTGCCAAAGGTTCTAGATTCATTTGGGTTGGTGACAAAGAACTTTGCAGAGGCAAAGTCCCCTCTGCAGCTGTGGAAATGTCCTTACACTTTTGAGAGGTGAGCACATATCCTTGATTGTCTTTACTAGATAGAGGATGCCCCTGAGTACCTAGTACAGATGGTGAGTGTGTTACATCTGCTGGTGAATATGAAATGGATTTTTGAGATTTCTGGTTAGGTAGTAATGGCCCAATATCCCTTGAGGAAGCTGGGGATCTTTGTCCAGAAGGTTCAGAAAGGGGAGAAAATCTCATTCCTTTCTGACAGTAAGTTGGATGTCGCACAGTCTTTGGAGACAATGGCACAGTTTGTACACTCCCTTGTTTTGTTGTGGACAGTTTTAGAGACCCATGGTCAGAAAGGGAATGTCCAGAAGCCTCTATGGAAAATGAAGAGTCTAGAGTTCCTGGTGAAGATGAAGAAATTCCCAGGGGCTTCTGATCAGATGTCAAAGACTCTGAGAACACCGGAGTGATTTGGGTGGACCCTAAAGGTCCTGGAGTGGGAGGCAAATTTCCCACAGACTGCTTTGCAGACATGGGCTTTTCTACTGTGGCTTGTCCAGATAAGGAATGCCACCTAGTTCCCTGAGCAGATGTTGAAAACCCTACAGTTGTTTCCTTAGATTGAGTCCCTTCAGATGAACATGGTCCCACAGTTCCTTGCTCAGATCTCAAAGATGATGGGGACACCTGTAGTGATGTAGTAAGATCCAGGTGCAGTCCAGCACATCTGGGAGTGTCTGAAGTCCCTTGGATAGATGGAGAATATTCATTTGTTTCTGAAACTGCTGAGGAAGGAGCTGAATGCAGTAGAACCCCTTCAGCAGATCCAGAGATATGGGTCATTGCCTGGGCTGAGATGGAAATTGTCAGAGGCCCCTGGGCTGATTGCAAATGTCCTAGGTTCCTGGGACCAGATAGGAAAGTTTCTGTACCTCCTTGAGTAAAAGATGAATGTCTACCAGGTTCTCGAGGTGATGGTGGCAAAGCTCCTACAGTAGGCAAAGCAGATGTAGAAGATTCTGTATTCTCCCTCACTAGAGGCAAAGGGCCTGACATAGTCTCTGTGTGTTTACATTTTCCCAAGCCCAATATCCCTGTGGAATCTGCAAAAGGTTCTAGATTCATTTGTGGGGATAACAAAGAGCTTTGCACAGGCAAAGTCCCCTCTGCAGCTGTGGAAAGGTCCTTACACTTTTGAGAATTTAGCACATATCCTTGAGAGTCTTTACTAGGTAGAGGTTGCCCCTGAGTACCTAGTACAGACGGTGAGTGTGTTACATCTGCTGGTGAATATGAAATGGATTTTTGAGATTTCTGGTTATGTAGTAATGGCCCAATATCCCTTGAGGAAGCTGGGAATCTTTGTCCAGAAGGTTCAGAAAGGGGAGAAAATCTCAATCCTTTCTGGCAATAAGTTGGATGTTGCACAGTCTTTTGCGAAGAAGGCACAGTTTGTACATTTCTTTGCCTAGTTGTAGGCAGTTTTAGAGACCCTTGGTCAGAAAGGGAATGTCCAGAAGCCTCTATGGAAAATGAAGAGCCTAGAGTTCCTGGTGAAGATGAAGAAATTCCCAGAGGCTTCTGATCAGATGTCAAAGACTCTGAGACCACCCGAGTGATTTTGGTGGACCCTAAAGGTCCTGGAGTGGGAGGCAAATTTCCCACAGACTGCTTTGCAGATATGGGCATTACTAATGAGGATTGCCCAGATAAGGAATGCCCCCTAGTTCCCTGAGCAGAAGTAGAAAACCCTACAGTTGTTTCCTTAGATTTAGTCCCTTCAGATGAGCAAGGTCCCATAGTTCCTTGCTCAGATCTCAAAGATGATGGGGACACCTGTAGTGATGTAGTAAGATCCAGGTGCAGTCCAGCACATCTGGGAGTGTCTGAAGTCCCTTGGGTAGATGGAGAATATTCATTTGTTTCTGAAACTACTGAGGAAGGAGCTGAATGCAGTAGAGCCCCTTCAGCAGATCCAGAGATATGGGTCATTGCCTGGGCTGAGATGGAAAGTGGCAGAGGCCCCTGGGCTGATTGCAAATGTGCTAGGTTCCCGGGACCAGATGGGAATGTTTCTGCACCTCCATGAGTAAAAGATGAATGTCTACCAGGTTCTCGAGGTGATGGTGCCAAAGGTCCTAGAGTAGGCAAAGCAGATGTAGAAGATTCTGTATTCTCCCTCACTAGAGGCAAAGGGCCCAAGGTTGTCTCTGTGTGTTTACATTGTCCCAAGCCCAATATCCCTGTGGAATCTGCCAAAGGTTCTAGATTCATTTGGGTTGGTGACAAAGAACTTTGCAGAGGCAAAGTCCCCTCTGCAGCTGTGGAAATGTCCTTACACTTTTGAGAGGTGAGCACATATCCTTGATTGTCTTTACTAGATAGAGGATGCCCCTGAGTACCTAGTACAGATGGTGAGTGTGTTACATCTGCTGGTGAATATGAAATGGATTTTTGAGATTTCTGGTTAGGTAGTAATGGCCCAATATCCCTTGAGGAAGCTGGGGATCTTTGTCCAGAAGGTTCAGAAAGGGGAGAAAATCTCATTCCTTTCTGACAGTAAGTTGGATGTCGCACAGTCTTTGGAGACAATGGCACAGTTTGTACACTCCCTTGTTTTGTTGTGGACAGTTTTAGAGACCCATGGTCAGAAAGGGAATGTCCAGAAGCCTCTATGGAAAATGAAGAGTCTAGAGTTCCTGGTGAAGATGAAGAAATTCCCAGGGGCTTCTGATCAAATGACAAAGACTCTGAGAGCACCCGAGTGATTTGCGTGGACCCTAAAGGTCCTGGAGTTGGAGGCAAATTTCCCACAGACTGCTTTGCAGACATGGGCTTTCCTTCTGTGTCTTGTCCAGATAAGGAATGCCCCCTAGTTCCCTGAGCAGATGTTGAAAACCCTACAGTTGTTTCCTTAGATTTAGTCCCTTCAGATGAGCATGGTCCCACATTTCCTTGCTCAGATCTCAAAGGTGATGGGGACACCTGTAGTGATGTAGCAAGATCCATGTGCAGTCCAGCACATCTGGGAGTGTCTGAAGTCCCTTGGGTAAATGGAGAATATTCATTTGTTTCTGAAACTGCTGAGGAAGGAGCTGAATGCAGTAGAGCCCCTTCAGCAGATCCAGAGATATGGGTCATTGCCTGGGCTGAGATGGAAAGTGTCAGAGGCCCTTGGGCTGATTGCAAATGTGCTAGGTTCCTGGGACCAGATGGGAATGTTTCTGCACTTCCTTGAGTAAATGATGAATGTCTACCAGGTTCTCGAGGTGATGGTGGCAAAGGTCCTAGAGTAGGCAAAGCAGATGTAGAAGATTCTGTATTCTCCCTCACTAGAGGCAAAGGGCCTGAGGTAGTCTCTGTGTGTTTACATTGTACCAAGCCCAATATCCCTGTGGAATCTGCCAAAGGTTCTAGATTTCTTTGGGTGGATGACAAAGAACTTTTTACAGGCAAAGTCCCCTCTGCAGGTGTGGAAATGTCCTTACACTTTTGAGAGGTTAGCACATATCCTTGAGAGTCTTTACTAGATAGAGGATGCCCCTGAGTACCTACTACAGATGGTGAGTGTGATAAATTTGCTGGTGAATATGAAATGGATTTTTGTGATTTCTGGCTAGGTAGTAACGGCCCAATATCCCATGAGGAACCTGGGCAACTTTGTCCAGAAGGTTCAGAATTGGGAGAAAAACTCATACCTTTTAGGCAATAAGTAGAATGTTGCACTGTCTTTGGAGAAGATAGCACAGTGTGTACACTCCCTTGCCTAGTTGTAGACAGTATTAGAGACCCTTGGTCAGAAAGGGAATGTCCAGAAGCCTCCATGGAAGATGAAGAGCCTAGAGTTCCTGGTGAAGATGAAGAAATTCCCAGGGGCTTCTGATCAGATGTCAAAGACTCTGAGACCACCCAAGTGATTTGGTTGGACCTGAAAGGTCCTGGAGTGGGAGGCAAATTTCCCACAGACTGCTTTGCAGACATGGGCTTTTCTACTGTGGCTTGTCCAGATAAGGAATGCCCCCTAGTTCCCTGAGCAGATGTTGAAAACCCTACAGTTGTTTCCTTAGATTTAGTCCCTTCAGATGAACATGGTCCCACAGTTCCTTGCTCAGATCTCAAAGATGATGGGGACACCTGTAGTGATGTAGTAAGATCCAGGTGCAGTCCAGCACATCTGGGAGTGTCTGAAATCCCTTGGGTAGATGGAGAATATTCATTTGTTTCTGAAACTGCTGGGGAAGGACATGAATGCAGTAGAGCCCCTTCAGCAATTCCCGAGATATTGGTCTTTGCCTGGGCTGAGATGGAAAGTGTCAGAGGCCCCTGGGCTGATTGCAAATGTCCTAGGTTCCTGGGACCAGATGGGAAAGTTTCTGTACCTCCTTGAGTAAAAGATGAATGTCTACCAGGTTCTCGAGGTGATGGTGGCAAAGGTCCTAGAGTAGGCAAAGCAGATGTAGAAGATTCTGTATTCTCCCTCACTAGAGGCAAAGGGCCCAAGGTTGTCTCTGTGTGTTTACATTTTCCCAAGCCCAATATCCCTGTGGAATCTGCCAAAGGTTCTAGATTCATTTGGGTGGATGACAAAGAACTTTTTACAGGCAAAGTCCCCTCTGCAGGTGTGGAAATGTCCTTACACTTTTGAGAGGTTAGCACATATCCTTGAGAGTCTTTACTAGATAGAGGATGCCCCTGAGTACCTAGTACAGATGGTGAGTGTGTTACATCTGCTGGTGAATATGAAATGGATTTTTGAGATTTCTGGTTAGTTAGTAACGGCTCAATATCCCTTGAGGAACCTGGGGATCTTTGTCCAGAAGGTTCAGAAAGGGGAGAAAATCTCATACCTTTCTGGCAATAAGTTGGATGTTGCACAGTCTTTGGAGAAGATGGCACAGTTTGTACACTCCCTTGCCTAGTTATAGAAAGTTTTAGAGACCCTTGGTCAGAAAGGGTATGTCCAGAAGAGTCTTTGGAAGATGAAGAGCCTAGAGTTCCTGGTGAAGATGAAGAAATTCCCAGAGGCTTCTGATCAGATGAAAAAGACTCTGAGACCACCGGAGTGATTTGGGTAGACCCTAAATATCCTGGAGTGGGAGGCAAAGTTCCCACAGTCTGCTTTGCAGACATGGGCTTTCCTACTGTGGCTTGTGCCGATAAGGAATGCCCCGTAGTACCCTGAGCAGATGCAGAAAACCCTACAATTGTTTCCTTAGATTTGGTTCCTTCAGATAAGCAAGTTCCCAGAGTTCCTTGCTCAGATCTCAATGAAGATGGTGTCACCTGTAGTGATGTAGTAAGATCCAGGTGCAGTCCAGCACATCTGGAAGTGTCTGAGATTCCTAGGGTAGATGGAGAGTATTTATTCGTTTCTGAAACTGCTGGGGAAGGAGATGAATGCAGTAGAGCCCCTTCAGCAATTCCCGAGATATTGGTCATTGCCTGGGCTGAGATGGAAAGTGTCAGAGGCCCCTGGGTTGACTGTAAATGTGCTAGGTTCCCGGGACCAGATGGGAAAGTTTCTGTACCTCCTTGAGTAAAAGATGAATGTCTATCAGGTTCTCGAGGTGATGGTGGCAAAGTACCTAGAGAAAGCAAAGCAGGTGGAGAAGATTCTGTGTCCTCCCTCTCTAGAGGCAAAGGGCCTAAGATAGTCTCTGTGTGTTTACATTGTCCCAATGCCAGAATCCCTGTGGAATCTGTTGAAGGTTCTAGATTACTTTGGGTGGATGATAATGAACTTTGCACAGGCAAAGTTCCCTTTCTCACTGTACAGTTATTCTTGTGCCCTTGAGAAGTTAATGGCAAAAATTCTTCAGCTACCTGGGCAGCTATGGGCTCTCCCAAACTGTCTTCTGCATTAAGGGAAACTTGTCCAGGCAACTTAGTTGATGGTGATAGTAATGGAGAAATTTCTGCTGATCCATTCAGTTCAAGAGTTGATTGTGGATACAGGGAAGTTGCCACAGCTTTTTGCAAAAACGGTGGAGGAGCTTTACCTGCTTGCTTTGGTGTCCAATGGCCATGAGGCTTTGGTACATGTGGCAATGTTTCTGGTGTCCTTGGTACCCATGAAGGCATTCCTAAGGAACCTGACACCGAAGAAAAATGTTGATGAGTACACTGGGCAGACTCCGATGATCCCAGAATCTCCTGGGAAGATGATAACTGCTGCATAGACTGTTGAATATATGGTGAAAGGTCTAGAGATACCTCAACAGATATGCTAAGTTTGGTAGATAACAAATGTTCTAGATCGCTTGAAACTTCTAAAGAAGACACCTGAGATCGTTGGTCAGGTTGTGAATGTCCTGTATGATTTGAGGTATGTGGCAAAGGGCCTTTAGTGCCTTGGAGAGATGGTGAGGTATCCTGAGATTCTACTGTATATGACCAGTCCCCTGGCTTCTGTTGGTAAGATGGTAAATGTTCTAGAAACCCTGGGATAGATGGCAAAGTACCAACAGTTTCCTGGACAGGTATAGAATGTTCTAGAGGTGCTTGCTTACATCTCACGGTTGTGAGAGTGCCTGACATAGTTTGGGTAAGTTTCTGAGCACATAGTACAGATGATGAAGGTTCCAAAGTCCCTTGGGAAGATAACAATGTTTTTTTAGTTCTCCTGGTGGATATAGAAGATCTTTGTTCAGATGGAAAATTTTCTGGTGTCTTAGTTTTAGATTTGGGAGGTCCCATAGACCCTATAAGAGGCAAAGGATCTGTTGTAGTCTCTTGGCCAGATGGCAAGTTATCCAGAGATTCTACCATGTGTGACGAGTGCTCTAGCTTCTTTTGGAAAGATGCTGAATGCTCTAGTTTCCCTGAGGTAGTTGTAGAAGAACCCTCAGTCCCCTGGACAGGTCCAGAATGTTCTAAAGGCCCTTGCTTACATGTCACAATTGTTAGTGTTCCTGTTGTAGTGTGAGGAGGTTTTTGAGCATGTGGTGTAGATGAGGAACTTCCCACAGTCCCTTGGGAAGATAGCAATGTTTTTTTACTTTTCCTGGTGGATTCAGAAGATCTTTTTTCAGATGTAAAATTTTCTGGTGTCTTAGTTTCAGATTTGGGGGGTCCCATAGACCCTATAAGAGGCAAAGGATCTGTTGTAGTCTCTTGGACAGATGGCAAGTTATCCAGAGATTCTACCATGTGTGAAGAGTGCTCTAGCTTCTTTTGGAAAGATGCTGAATGCTCTAATTTCCCTGAGGTAGTTGTAGAAGAACCCTCAGTCCCCTGGACAGGTCCAGAATGTTCTAAAGGCCCTTGCTTACATGTCACAATTGTTAGTGTTCCTGTTGTAGTGTGAGGAGGTTTCTGAGCATGTGGTGCAGATGAGGAACTTCCCACAGTCCCTTGGGAAGATAGCAATGTTTTTTTACTTTTCCTGGTGGATTCAGAAGATCTTTTTTCAGATGTAAAATTTTGTGGTGTCATAGTTTCAGATTTGGGAGGTCCCATAGACCCTACAAGAGGCAAAGGATCTGTTTTAGTCTCTTGGCCAGATGACAAGTTATTCAGAGATTCTACAATGTGTGACGAGTGCTCTAGCTTCTTTTGGAAAGATGCTGAATGCTCTAGTTTCCCTGAGGTAGTTGTAGAAGAACCCTCAGTCCCATGGACAGGTCGAGAATGTTCTAAAGCCCCTTGCTTACATGTCACAATTGTTAGTGTTCCTGTTGTAGTGTGAGGAGGTTTCTGAGCATGTGGTGCAGATGAGGAACATCCCACAGTCCCTTGGGAAGATAGCAATGTTTTTTTACTTTTCCTGGTGGATTCAGAAGATCTTTTTTCAGATGTAAAATTTTCTGGTGTCTTAGTTTCAGATTTGGGAGGTCCCATAGACCCTATAAGAGGCAAAGGATCTGTTGTAGTCTCTTGGACAGATGGCAAGTTATCCAGAGATTCTACCATGTGTGAAGAGTGCTTTAGCTTCTTTTGGAAAGATGCTGAATGCTCTAGTTTCCCTGAGGTATTTGTAGAAGAACCCTCAGTCCCCTGGACAGGTTCAGAATGTTCTAAAGGCTCTTGCTTACATGTCACAATTGTTAGGGTTCCTGTTGTAGTGTGATGAGGTGCAGATGTTGAATGTTTCACTGTCCCTTGGGAAGATAACAATGTTTTCTTAGTTCCCTGGGTAGATGGAGAAGATGTCACAGCCTCTGTTACAGATGGTGGATGTTGCAGGGTATCTTGCATAGATAGAGAAATTGTAGAAGCCTTTTGAAAAGAACTGAAAATTTTCACAGGTCCTGGTTTAGATGGCGAATTTTCTAGAGCCCTAGTTTCAGATGTGGGCAGCCCCATAGCCCCTGTAGGACGTAGAGAATGTATCTCAGCCCCTTGATTTGATGGAAATATTTGAGCCACCCTATCAGCATATTGAGTAGATCCTAAAGCTCCTGTCTTATGACATGATGGTTCTACAGTCCCCCGTAGTGATATAGACTGTCTCACAATGTCTTTTTCTGATTTGTATTTTGTACCTTCCTTTTGGGAGGATACCAAAGAATCTAGGGTCCCATGTGCCAGTGATGACATTTCAAGAGTCCTTTGCAATTGGAAATCCCCTATTGTAGATGGTGATGAATGCAGAGTCTGTTTAGAAGGTGTGTAAGTTGGCAGTGGTCCTTGGGTAGTTGTCAAAAGTTCTAAGGTCTGTGAAGTAAATCGATCAGGTTTCTGAGCATTTGCTGCAGTAAGTGAGTTTTTTCCACCATCCTTGGTGGATAGCAAAATCCCTTGAAGCCCTTGGCAAGATGAGGAAGATACCAAAGACTCAGTAGCAAGAGTAGGTAAGGAAATTCCCACAGGATCTGAGCCAGGCAGCATATGGCTTGGAAAACCTGAGACATTTTTCAAATGTCCTGGAGATCTCTGAGAATCTGAATATGTCCCCATATCCACATCCACAGATGACAACGGTCCTTTAGACACCTTAGAAGGTGAGGAAGGTGGCCTATCACCCAGAACAGAAAAAGAATGTCTGAGAGTTCCCTGTGTGGATGTGGAGAGTTCTGGAGTCTGTTGTGCAGAGAGAGATTGTCCCACAGCCCCTTCAACAGAAGACAAAGGTGCTACACTTCCTTCTGAGGAGGAAGGAGTTCCTTGTTGCCATTGAGTGAGTGGCATGACATTTAGGGGGGACTCTGAGCCAGACTGAGATAAATCTAGAACTCCATGAATGTGGGGCAAATTGGATGGAGGCTCCTGAGATGACAGAGAAAGGCTCACAGGCTCTGGACCCACTGGTAAGGGTCCAGGAGCCACCATGTCTGACGGGGAAAATGCCAGAGCTCCTGGTCTAGGTGGAAAAGCTCCTAGCAACCTTTGAGTACCTTGGCAGGCTCTTGTTTTACTTGGGAGAGATAACAAAGGTGCTAAAGTCCCTTGAGTACTTGGTGAAGTAGCATCAGTACTCTGGGTAGTTGTGGAAAGATCCAGAGGCCTTTGCAAGGACATCAAAGGTCCTGCAAACTCAGGCGAGCATGAAGAAGATTCCAGAGGCCCCTGAGTTGGGGGTGCATGTCTGGAAACTCCTTGTGCTGATGAAGAAAGATCCAGATCTCCCGGAAGGTGGAGTGAATATCCTGAACACCTTGTTGAAGATGGAAAAGTTTTCTGAACACCTTGGCCAGGTGGCAAATGTTCTGTTGTTCCCTGGACACCCAGAGCTCCTGGGGAAAATGCTAAACATCCTAAAGACCTTTGCACAGCTGGTAAAGTTTTTAGATGCTCATGCTTAGATGTTAACGATCTAGCAGATCCTAGGGCAGATGGTAACTGTCCCACAACAATAATGTTGGAGGCAGAAGGTTTTTTAGATGCTTTAGAAGACATGTAAGATTTTTGATATGTTTGGGCTAAAGGCACAAGTTCTAGATGATTTTTTTTAGATGTGGACTTTCCCTTAGACCCTTGGTAATATAAAGGAGGTTGTGTCATTCTGAAGTCTGATTGGCCAACGGACCAATCACCTTGAGCATGGGCAAAATGTTCTGGATCATTTGAGAGAGATAAAGAAATTCCCTGAAGCTCTGGGCCAGATGGTGAACAGACCAGAGCCTTTTGGTTAGACAGAGAAAGCCCTTGAGCCTTTTGGGGAAATATGGAATGTCCACCATGCCCTTTGTCAGACTGGCAACTTTCCACAGTCCCTTGGTCATCTGTGGGATGTTTCAAGGCATTTTGGACAGATACAGAAGGGGTGGGACTCACCTGAGAAGTCGTTGTAGCGATTGATGTTTTTTTGGCAGCAGGAGATGATGCAAGTCCCATTTCATCAGAAGTTCTGGAGTCTCCTTTGTCAGAAGGATCAACTCTTAACCTGTTTTTTGTAGAAACTGGATGCTTGGGGAAAACATGGGTAGAGGGAGAAGGTCTACTACTTCCCATCAGAGAAGGCATGGAAAAGGAACACTCTTGGGTAGATGGAGATAATTGTAAAGCACCCTGTTCAGATATGGTAGATCCTATGACCATCTGCACAGATGGGGAAGGTCTTAATGTGTCTTGTGTACCCGTGCAAGTCTTGCCCATGGCTTCACAGTGAGGGGAATGTCCTAGAGATACCTGTGTAGATGTGGCCTCTCCTAGAGCATCATGGACATATGTGAGAGGTATAAGAGCCTCTTGAGCAGGTAGGGAAATTTCTAGACCTCCTTGTGTACTAGTGGAAGTTCCAAGAAAATTTTCTTCAGCCTGAGAAGGGGATAACACCTTCTGTATAGAAGTATCAGGTGTTGTAGCCAGCTTGATAGGCAAAACAGGTTCCAAGGGCCCTTTTGAAGATGAAGTAGAACCTAGAGCCTTTTGAGCATTTGGAAGATATTCTGGAGACATTTGTGGGCATGGAGAAGGACCAACGGCCCTTTGTCCAGGTGGATAAGAGTCTATAGCATCTTGTGTAGTTGGGGAAGATGGATGATCCTCTTGAGGAGATAGGGAAGTTCTCATAGTCTCCTGTGAAGTTTGGGGAGGTCCTATGGATTCTTGTGCACAGGTAGAATCCAAGGAATTCCCTTCTTTAGTTATACAGGATGCTACAGACTCTTGTGTTTGCAGATCACCTCCCACAGCACCTTGCTCACATAGGATTGGATCCAGAACCTTCTGTACAGATGGAATCTGTCCTAGAACATCTTTTGTAGATGTGTCACATCCACGAGTCATTTCTAAAGATGGGACTGTGGCTAGAACTCCTTTTGTAGATGTATCCTGTCCTACAAACCCTTTATGTGATAGGGTAGTACTCAGAGGATCCTGTACAGGTTTTGGAAATTGTAGCATCTTTGATGTATATGGGGAATTCCTTACATCCTCTCCTACAGATACAGAATGTCCCAGTGTCCCCAAGGGCTGCATGGAGGGTTGTATGGTCTCATCACACTGTACAAATATGGAGCTTGTTTGGCTCCCTGGGAGCATTTTGGCAGAATCTTGGCTGTTTGGGACCTGATGACTAGTCAGGAGGGCCCTTTTGGCTGGTAGGGGATATTTGAATAATTCTTGATCAGATCGGGACTTTCTGGAGACCCGTTGTTTAGAGAGAGCATCTTTCAATCCTCTGCTAGAATGAGAATGTTCAGGGTCACTTTTCATAAAAGGAGAATGATTTAATCTTCCTTTCTGTTGGAGAGCAGATTTAAGAACATGTCTTTGATGCTCTTCCATAGAGGGAGATAATCCTAGTGGCCACCTAACAGATGGAGAAGGTCTCAGAACCCCTGGGGAAGATGCTGATGGTTCTAGTTCACTTTGTGTATGTGCAGAAGGCACAAGAGTCCCTTTGGAGGACTCAGGAGTTTCTATCACACCTAGCCTATGTGTGGAACTCTCAAGAGCCCCTTCTAAGGATGGCAAAGGTCCTTGAGCTCCTGGTATAGGTGTGGAAAATTTTGTCTCTGCTTGGGCATGTATGAGCGGTGTGAGGCTCACTTTGGGAATCGTGATTGCATTTCTTTCCCTTTGGACTGTAAGAGATGATCTGAGCCCATTTTTTAATGGTAGAGGACTTTGAAAGCCCTCTTGGTTTAAAGGGGAAGTTCTGAAATCCTCTTGGTCAGCAGGGTCAGGTCTCAAACTCACTTTACTAGAAGCAGATTGCATGGGGCACTTTGGGGGAGAAGGGGAACGTCTTTGGCTGTCTTTGTGAGAGGACTTAGCTTTATGCCCTGCTTTGGCAGCTGTCAAACATGTTGAACTCTCCTGGGGAGAGGAGGTGGAAGTCGATACATTTGAGACAAAGGAGAAATCAGTGATGTTACCTTTGGGAGAAGGAGGTTTGGATCCCTCCTTGTCTGATGGGGCCTGTTGTAGGTCCCCTTGACCAGAGGAGTCTTGTCCAACATGCTTTGGAGGAGAATTGGAAAGATTAGAGTTATGTAAGGTAGGGGATAACCTTTTGGAACTCCTTCTGGAAGAGGAGGCATGTATGATTTTCCTTTCAGCACAAGTGGGAAGTCTTTGGGATGCCTGGGCAGATGTGGAATGCCCCATAGACTCTTGGAAATATCTGGTTAGTTCGAAAACATCTTGGGTGGATAGGGACAGTCCCTGAGTTTGTTGGGTGGATAGGGACAGTCCCTGAGCATCTTGGGGAGAAGTGGAAGATCCCAGATCTCCTTGGCTAGATCGGGAAGGGTGTGGGGAACCTTGAATGTGTGGGGAGATTACCTGTCCATGTTGTCCAGCAGAAGACGGCCCAGGCACTGTGTGATCTTCTTTGAACTTGTGACTGGCATCTCCAGCCCCGTTTTTGGAAGATGCTGCAGGCACTCTATCACCCAACTGGGCAAAATCCATAGGTTCTTCAAACACAGTGGACATAGACTGGCTTCTTTTCACCTTCCCAGGGATGGGCACAGTAGAGGAGGCTACTCTTTTTCTGGTGGCAGGCTGTAAAACAGATGGTCTGGTATCCCTGGTCAGTGGGTGACTCGTGCCCTCAGGAACCCTCAGAGGAAGTGTAACTGTCCATTTTTTGTTCTCTTTCAGGTTCCTCAGAGGGTCTGGGGTACTCTTCTTGGCTGAAGCCTTGACAAGAGCTTTGAGTTTCTGTAGCTTTTCTGTCACGTGAGCATCAGGTTTTTTGAATCTCTGGTCTTCATAGGGATTTGGGCACCTGAACTTGTACCGAGTCCGTCTAAGTAGCCCCGGAGGAGCAAAGTCCCTCGGGTCTCTGCTGGTCAAGTGCTTCCCTTGTTGGGGTAAGGTGTTACCATCCGGTTGGGGGACAGTGAAGGGGGTCCCAGGCCGTGGAGGCTGGGAACCCTGCAAGAGATTCCCCAATTGGGGTACGGTATTACTATTCCTTTGGGGGACACTAAAGGGGGTCCCAGGCCGTGGAGGCTGGGAAACCGACGGTCCCTGGTCAGAGGGTAAAGTCCGGGCTGAGGCTTGCTGCCCTCTCTCCACACGTCTGGCCATTTAATCGTGAAGAAAATTGTTCAAGAAACATGAAATGGGCCACTGCCCATGAAAGGGGCAGCGCATGTACTTGCCAATGGTGACTCGCGGCAAAAAACGCTTAAGCAGCAACCTTTGAGAGCGGCTCTGTCTCCCGAGTACTGTGAACGCGTCCTGAAGGCCAAGCGCACAGAACTAGAGTGACCGTTGGCCTCAGGAATGAAGCAAAGTTCTAGAACCGCTGTCCTCATGCCTGCACGGGTCAGTCCCGAGCCTGGACAGTGAGTGTCCTTGTGCCTGCACAGGCCAGTCCCGAGCCTGGAGAGAGGCTGTCCTCATGCCTGCACGGGCCAGTCCCGAGCCTGGACAGTGAGTGTCCTTGCGCCTGCACAGGCCAGTCCCGAGCCTGAAGAGACGCTGTCCTCGTGCCTGCACAGGCCAGTCCCGAGCCTGGACAGTGAGTGTCCTTGCGCCTGCACAGGCCAGTCCTGAGCCTGAAGAGACGCTGTCCTCGTGCCTGCACAGGCCAGTCCGGAGCCTGGAGAGAGGCTGTTCTCATGCCTGCCCGGGCCAGTACCGAGCCTGGAGAGAGGCTGTCCTCATGCCTGCACGGGCCAGTCCCGAGCCTGGACAGTGAGTGTCCTTGCGCCTGCACAGGCCAGTCCTGAGCCTGAAGAGACTCTGTCCTCGTGCCTGCACAGGCCAGTCCGGAGCCTGGAGAGAGGCTGTTCTCATGCCTGCCCGGGCCAGTACCGAGCCTGAAGAGAGGCTGTCCTCGAGCCTGTAGGGGCCAGTCCCGAGCTTCCTCACTTTGCAGTTCTGCTTGAGGTAGCAGTGCAATCATCCAAGCTTTCTGAATGAGGAGGGACACTGAGGAGCCTCTTCTTTTGGGTTCAGAGTGCTACCTGTTCCGGTGTTTTAGTGATTTTCAGTTCTTATTAGGCTTTAGGGTATTTTTAGCGTTTTACTGTTTCTATTTTTTGTTTTCTTGAGTTTTTTTTTTTTTTTTTTAATTTTAGAGTTATATTTTTGGGGTTTAAGAGTTTTAGTGTTGGCAGGCAGTGGTGACCTTGCCTTTAATCCTACACTTGGGAAGCAGAGGTAAGTAGATTTAAGAGATCAAGGTCAGCATGGTCTACAGAGGGAGCTCCCGGACAGCCAGGGTTACACAGAGAAACCCAGTCTCCAAAACTCAAAAAAAAAAAAAAAAAGAAGAAGAAGAAAGAAAGAAAGAAGAGAGAGAGAGAGAGAGAGAGAGAGAGAGAGAGAGAGGAAGGAAGGAAGGAAGGAAGGAAGGAAGGAAGGAAGGAAGAAAGAAAGAAAGAAAGAAAGAAAGAAAGAAAGAAAGAAAGAAAGCAAGCAAGCAAGCAAGCAAGCAATTAATTTAGCGACATTTTTGGCTTCTTGTGTGTTTTTTAAAGATTTTTAGGGTTTTTTTTTTTTTTTTTTTTTTTTTTTACTGTTTGTAGGGTTTTTAGAAGAGTGTTTTAGAGTGTTTATTTGGTTGGTTGGTTTTTTTGTTTTTGTTTTTGTTTTCAGGCTTCTAGTGTATTTTTAGTATTTTTTTCTGTTTTTTTAAAGGATTTTAGTGTGTTTTAGGGTTTTGAGGTTTTATTTAGTCTTCAGGGTTTTTTTATTTATTTATTTTTAATTTTAGTGTTTTTCTTAGGTTATTTTGCTGTTGTTGTTCTTGAATACTTATTTGAAATTTGAGGGTTTTTAATTTTGGTATTTCATAGTTTTAAGGTTGCCATGCAATGGTGGCCCATGCCTTTAAACCCAGCAATTGGGAGGAAAAGGTAGGGGATTTTTGAGTTCAAAGCCAGCCTGGTCTACAGAGGGAGCTCCAGGACAGCCAGGGATACACAGAGAAACCAGTCTCCAAAAACTCAAAAAAAAAAAAAAAAAAAAAAAAAAAAAAAAAAAGAAAAAGAAAAGAAAAGAAAAAAAGGAAATTAAGGAAGAAAGAAAAAAAGAAAGAAAGAAAGAAAGAAAGAAAGAAAGAAAGAAAGAAAGAAAAGGAAACTTTTTAGGGACATTTTGACTTCTTGTGTACTTTTTTTTGATTTCTATGGGTTTTTCAAAGGGTTTGTAAAGTTTTTAGAAGAGTGTTTTAGAGGTTTTTTTTTTTGTTTTTTGGTTTCAGGCTTCTAGTGTATTTTTAGTGGTTTTTCTTGGTTTTTAATGATTTTAATGTATTTTAGGGGTTTTGGGTTTAATTTAGGCTTTACTTTATTTCTTTTTTTAGTATCTTTTTTTATTTCTAAGGGTTTTTTGTATTTGTTCTTCATTTAAAAAAAAAATTAGGGTTTTATATTGTGGAATTAATTGTTTTTGGGTTCCCAGGCAGTGATGGCCCATGCCTTTAATCCCAGGAATTGGGAGGTAGAGAGAGTGGATTTTTGAGTTCAAGTCCAGCCTAGTCTACATATTGAGCTCCAGGACAACCAGGGATACACAGAGAAAAACAGTCTTCAAATACCCCCCCCCAAAACAAAGAAAAAGAAAGAGAGAGAGAGAGAGAGAGAGAGAGAGAGAGAGAGAGAGAGAGAGAGAAAGAAAGAAAGAAAGAAAGAAAGAAAGAAAGAAAGAAAGAAAGAAAGAATTTCTTTATGGAAAATTTGAGCTTCCTGTGGGTTTTTTTTTTTTTTTAATTTTATTGGTTTTGATACGGGTTTCGGTTTCGTAGGGATTTTAGAAGAGTGTTTTAGAGTTTCTGGTTTTTTTTTTTTTTTTTTTTTTGGTTTTCAATATTTTAGTGTATTTTTAAGTTTTCTTTTGGATTTTTTTTTTTTTTAAGGATTCTAGGGTTGTTATAGTGTTTGGTTTTTTTTTTAAAGTTTCTTTCTTTTTTTTTTAGCTTTATTTGTGTTTGTGTGTGTGTGCGTTTTTGAGTTTTTTTTTTTTTTTTAAGTTTTTGTTTTTGATGTTGAAGGAATTTTAGGGTTGCCAGGAAGTAGTGGTCCTTGTCTTTAATCCCAGTAATTGGGAGTCAGAGGCAGGCAGATTTCTGAGCTCGAGGCCAGCATGGTTTACAGAGTAAGCTCCAGGACAGCCAGAGAAACACAGAGAAAACCAATCTCCAAAAACTCAAAAACTCAAAAAAAAAAAAAAATCCAAAGAAAAACAAACAAAACAAAACAAAACAAACAGTTTGTAAGTCAGTTGTGCGTCCTTGTATATTTTTAATTTTTTTAGAATTTTAGTGTTTTTCTTAAGGGTTTTGTAGTGTTTTAAGAAGAGTGTTCTAGAGGTTTTTTTTTTTGTTGTTTTCAGTATTTTAGTGTATTTTTAGTGTTTTGGGTTTTTTTGTTTTTTTGGTTTTTTTGTTTTTTTAGGATATTAGGGGCCTTTAGGGTTTGGGGGTATTTTTTTAGGCTTTATAGGGTTTTTATTTTTTTATTTTTTGTTTATTTTTTTTTTTTTTTATGTGAGAGTGTGTGCTGGGGGGTGTCTGTCTGTGTGGTGGGGATGTTTGAGATTTTTTTAAAATTTAATTTTAAGGTTTTATTTTTGGAGTTTAAGAGCTTTAGTGTTGCCAGGCAGTGGTGGCCCATGCCTTAAATCCCAGCAATTGGGAGGTAGACGTGGTGGATTTTTGAGTCCGTGGCCAACCTGGTCTTCAGAATGAGTTACAGAAGAGCCAGAGATACACAGAGGAACCCAGTCTCCAAAAATTAAAAAAAAAAAAAAAAGAAGAAGAAGAAGAAGAAGAAGAAGAAGAAGAAGAAGAAGAAGAAGAAGAAGAAGAAAGAAAGAAAGAAAGAAAGAGAGAGAGAAAGAGAAGAAGGAAGGAAGGAAGGAAGGAAGGAAGGAAGGAAGAAAAAGAAAGAAAGAAAGAAAGAAAGAAAGAAAGAAAGAAAGAAAGAGAAAAATAGTACTTTATGGATATTTTGCCTTCTTGAGTACTTTTTTTAAAGAATATTAGGGTTTTTAAAGTGTTTTTTAGTGTTTTTAGAACAGTGTTTTAGAGTTTTTTTGGTTTTCAGGCTTCTCGTGTATTTTTAGTATTTTTTTTTCTTGGTTTTTAAAGGATTTTAGTGTTTTTTATGGTTTGGGGGTTTAATTTAGGCTTTTTATTATTTTTAATAGCATCTTACTCTATTTTTTTTAGGGTTTTTATTGTTGTTGTTGTTCTTGAATTTTTTTTTTAAGTTTAGGATTTTATATTTTGGATTTGTTTTAGGGTGGCCAGGCAGTGGAAGGCATATGCCTTTAATCCCAGCAATTGGGAAGCAGAGGTAGTAGATTTTTGAGTTCGAGGCCACCCTGTCTACACAGTGAGTCCCAGAACAGCCAGGGATACACAGAGAAACCATGTCTCCAAAAACTCAAAAACTCAAAACCTCAAAAAAAAAAAAAAAAAAAAAGAAAAAAGAAAAAAAAAGAAGAGGATGAAGAAGAAGAAGAAGAAGAAGAAGAAGAAGAAGAAGAAGAAGAAGAAAGAAAGAAAGAAAGAAAGAAAGAAAGAAAGACAGAAAGAGAAAGAAATAAAGAGAGAAAGAAAGAAAGAAAGAAAGAAAGAAAGAAAGAAAGAAAGAAAGAAAGAAAGAAAGAAAAGGAAACTTTTTAGGGACATTTTGACTTCTTGTGTACTTTTTTTTGATTTCTATGGGTTTTTCAAAGGGTTTGTAAAGTTTTTAGAAGAGTGTTTTAGAGGTTTTTTTTTTTTTTGTTTTTTGGTTTCAGGCTTCTAGTGTATTTTTAGTGGTTTTTCTTGGTTTTTAATGATTTTAATGTATTTTAGGGGTTTTGGGTTTAATTTAGGCTTTACTTTATTTCTTTTTTTAGTATCTTTTTTTATTTCTAAGGGTTTTTTGTATTTGTTCTTCATTTAAAAAAAAAATTAGGGTTTTATATTGTGGAATTAATTGTTTTTGGGTTCCCAGGCAGTGATGGCCCATGCCTTTAATCCCAGGAATTGGGAGGTAGAGAGAGTGGATTTTTGAGTTCAAGTCCAGCCTAGTCTACATATTGAGCTCCAGGACAACCAGGGATACACAGAGAAAAACAGTCTTCAAATACCCCCCCAAAACAAAGAAAAAGAAAGAGAGAGAGAGAGAGAGAGAGAGAGAGAGAGAGAGAGAGAGAGAGAGAAAGAAAGAAAGAAAGAAAGAAAGAAAGAAAGAAAGAAAGAAAGAAAGAATTTCTTTATGGAAAATTTGAGCTTCCTGTGGGTTTTTTTTTTTTTTTTTTAATTTTATTGGTTTTGATACGGGTTTCGGTTTCGTAGGGATTTTAGAAGAGTGTTTTAGAGTTTCTGGTTTTTTTTTTTTTTTTTTTTTTTTTGGTTTTCAATATTTTAGTGTATTTTTAAGTTTTCTTTTGGATTTTTTTTTTTTTTAAGGATTCTAGGGTTGTTATAGTGTTTGGTTTTTTTTTTTTTAAAGTTTCTTTCTTTTTTTTTTAGCTTTATTTGTGTTTGTGTGTGTGTGCGTTTTTGAGTTTTTTTTTTTTTTTTTTTAAGTTTTTGTTTTTGATGTTGAAGGAATTTTAGGGTTGCCAGGAAGTAGTGGTCCTTGTCTTTAATCCCAGTAATTGGGAGTCAGAGGCAGGCAGATTTCTGAGCTCGAGGCCAGCATGGTTTACAGAGTAAGCTCCAGGACAGCCAGAGAAACACAGAGAAAACCAATCTCCAAAAACTCAAAAACTCAAAAAAAAAAAAAAATCCAAAGAAAAACAAACAAAACAAAACAAAACAAACAGTTTGTAAGTCAGTTGTGCGTCCTTGTATATTTTTAATTTTTTTAGAATTTTAGTGTTTTTCTTAAGGGTTTTGTAGGGTTTTAAGAAGAGTGTTCTAGAGGTTTTTTTTTTTGTTGTTTTCAGTATTTTAGTGTATTTTTAGTGTTTTGGGTTTTTTTGTTTTTTTGGTTTTTTTGTTTTTTTAGGATATTAGGGGCCTTTAGGGTTTGGGGGTATTTTTTTAGGCTTTATAGGGTTTTTATTTTTTTATTTTTTGTTTTTTTTTTTTTTTTTTTTTTATGTGAGAGTGTGTGCTGGGGGGTGTCTGTCTGTGTGGTGGGGATGTTTGAGATTTTTTTAAAATTTAATTTTAAGGTTTTATTTTTGGAGTTTAAGAGCTTTAGTGTTGCCAGGCAGTGGTGGCCCATGCCTTAAATCCCAGCAATTGGGAGGTAGACGTGGTGGATTTTTGAGTCCGTGGCCAACCTGGTCTTCAGAATGAGTTACAGAAGAGCCAGAGATACACAGAGGAACCCAGTCTCCAAAAATTAAAAAAAAAAAAAAAAAAAGAAGAAGAAGAAGAAGAAGAAGAAGAAGAAGAAGAAGAAGAAGAAGAAAGAAAGAAAGAAAGAAAGAAAGAGAGAGAGAAAGAGAAGAAGGAAGGAAGGAAGGAAGGAAGGAAGGAAGGAAGGAAGAAAAAGAAAGAAAGAAAGAAAGAAAGAAAGAAAGAAAGAAAGAAAGAAAGAAAGAGAAAAATAGTACTTTATGGATATTTTGCCTTCTTGAGTACTTTTTTTAAAGAATATTAGGGTTTTTAAAGTGTTTTTTAGTGTTTTTAGAACAGTGTTTTAGAGTTTTTTTTGGTTTTCAGGCTTCTCGTGTATTTTTAGTATTTTTTTTTCTTGGTTTTTAAAGGATTTTAGTGTTTTTTATGGTTTGGGGGTTTAATTTAGGCTTTTTATTATTTTTAATAGCATCTTACTCTATTTTTTTTAGGGTTTTTATTGTTGTTGTTGTTCTTGAATTTTTTTTTTAAGTTTAGGATTTTATATTTTGGATTTGTTTTAGGGTGGCCAGGCAGTGGAAGGCATATGCCTTTAATCCCAGCAATTGGGAAGCAGAGGTAGTAGATTTTTGAGTTCGAGGCCACCCTGTCTACACAGTGAGTCCCAGAACAGCCAGGGATACACAGAGAAACCATGTGTCCAAAAACTCAAAAACTCAAAACCTCAAAAAAAAAAAAAAAAAGAAAAAAGAAAAAAAAAGAAGAGGATGAAGAAGAAGAAGAAGAAGAAGAAGAAGAAGAAGAAGAAGAAGAAGAAGAAAGAAAGAAAGAAAGAAAGAAAGAAAGACAGAAAGAGAAAGAAATAAAGAGAGAAAGAAAGAAAGAAATAAAGAGAGAAAGAAAGAAAGAAAGAAAGAAAGAAAGAAAGAAAGAAGGAAAGAAAGAAGAGAGAGAGAGAGAAAGAAAGAAAGAAAGAAAGAAAGAAAGAAAGAAAGAAAGAAAGAAAGAAAGAAAAGTATTAGGGACATTTTGACTTCTTGTGTACTTTTTTTAGATTTTGGAAGGGTTTGTAGAGTTTTTGTAGAGTTTCAGAGGTTTTTTTTGGTTTATAGGCTTTCTGTGTATTTTTAGTGTTTTTTCTTGTTTTTTGTTGTTGTTGTGTTTAAGGACCTTAGTGTATTTTATGGTTTTGGGGTTTAATTTAGGCTTTATTTTACTTCTTTAGCATTTTACTGTATTTCTTAGGTTGTTTTTTTTTTTTTGTAGTTGTTGTTGTTGATGATTTAAAAAAAAAAATTAGGATTTTATATTTGAGGTTTAATTGTTTTAGTGTTGCCTGGCAGTGGTTGCCCATGCCTTTAATTCCAAAAATTGGGAGGCAGAGGTCTTGTTATTCTGAGTTCATAGCCAGCCTGGTCTACAGTGTGAGTTCCAGGATAGCCAGGGATACACAGAGAAACCCAGTCCCCAAAATTCAAAAACAAAACAAAACAAAACAAACAAACAAACAAATTAACAAAAAGAGTATTAGGGTAATTTTTGGGTTCTTGTGTATGTTTTTTTTTTGGAATTTTAGTGTTTTTGTTAAAGGTTTTGTACGGTTTTTAGAAGAGTGTTTTAGAGGTTTTTTTGTTTGTAGTTTATTACTGTACAGTATGTTATTTATTATTATTTTAATTTTTACACTATTATTGATTATAATTTATTACTGCATTTTATATTATATGTTATGATTTTCATTGTCATTATATTGTTATATGTTATAACTTATGATTGAACTATATATTATTTATTATTTTTAAATTATTACATTAGTATATGGTGTGATGTACCACTGCCCTGCTGTGACTCACGTAGCCCAGGCTCATCCAAGAGGTGGATGTGAAAATCCATACGCTAGAGAATCTGGTGTCTGCAGGACACCAGATCCGGTCCACAGAGCATAGGTGACAATACACAGGTTACATATGGATTCATTTATTCTATATAGTAAGTAGGCATGGACGTGTAAATATACAGGATAGGTGACAATGCACAGATTACATACGGGTTTATTCTATATATTAACGAGGTATGTATAGATTACATGTGGATTTATTCACTACAATAACTAGGTATGTATAGATTATATATGATTCATTTGTTCTATATAGTAACCAGGCATGTATGTGTAAATACATGGCATAGGTGACACTGTACAGATTACACATGGATTTTTGCTACATATTAACTAGGTGTGTACAGATTACATGTGGAGTTATTCTATATATTAACTAGGCATGTATAGATTAAATATGGATTTTTACTATATAATGACTATGTATGTATGTGGAAATACAGGCCATAGGAAGGCCCCATGTCTCTCTGCCTGATACAGCCACGCAAGGACTGGAGTGTGCAGCTCAGTGGTTGAAATATGGTGGACAATTATTATTATTATTATTATTATTATTATTATTATTATTATTAAAAGTCTAAAAAAAACCATAAAATTTTAAAAAAGCAAGAACACTAAAAACACACTAAAAAAATTCTAAAACCCTAAAAAAAAAAGCCCTAAAACTCTGAAAATCTTCCAGAACCCTAAAAAGACCCTAAGAACCATAAAACCATTAAAAAAAAAAAAAAAAAAAGAAAAAACCCTATGGCCTTAAAATATCACCCTAAACACTGAGAAAACCCTAAAATGATATTGTAAATGAAACAACTTTTTAAAAAACACTAAAATCGTTAATAAAATCTTTTTAAAAACTAAAAAAAAAAAACTAAAATTCTAAAAAAATCTTCAAAATTATTTTAAAAACCCTAAGAACCTAAAACAACTGCACATAATAAAAATAATCTCTAGAACCCTAAAAGGACACTAAAAACCCCTAAAACACTAAAAAAAATCCTATAATGCTAAAAAAAATAAAACTTCTAAAACCCTAAAAAAAAACCATAAAATTATTTAAAAAATAACCTAATACCCCCAAAACCCCCCCAAAAATAAAAAATAAATAAAATCCTTAAAAATACCTTAAAGAACCCTAAAACACTAAAATACCCAAAAATCCTTAAAAAAAAAAAACTCTGAAACACTAAAAAAACCCTATAATTCTGAAAAACTCAAGAACACGAAAAAGACCCCCTAAAGGCCCTAAAACCATAAAAAAACAAAACTCTTAAAAAAAAAAAACTAAAAAAATACAACAAAGCCCTAAAATCTTCAAAAACCCTAAAATCTCTAAAAAATACCTACAAAACCTTAAAATCCTACATAAAAACCTGAAACACTAAAAAGAATATGAAACCTCTAAAAAAACCCTAAAATTCTATAAAAAAAAACAAACGTGAAAACCGTAAAAAGACCCGAAAAACCGAAAAACCCTAAAAAAAAAAAAAAGAACTTGAAACCGTTAAAAAAAAAAAAACCTAAAGACGTAATAAAGTAACCTTTTAATGAAATACTTAAAAAAAAAAAAAAAAACCTGAAAAGACCCAGAAAACCCTAAAAAAAAAAACTGAAAGAAGAAAAATACCTAAAATCATTTTAAAAAAACCCAAAAGAACCTTAAACCTTAAAAAAAAAACCTAAAACACATAAAAACCCTAAATCCTTAAAACATAAAAACCCTAAAGAGCTAGAAAATATTTGATCAACATTTTTTTTAAAAATCCCTAAAATTCTAAAAAAAAAAAAAAAAAAAAAACACAAAATCACTAAAAAGACTCTAAAAAATTCTAAAATCTTAAAAAAATCCTAAAGCTCTACAACAACTCTAGTACCCTAAAAAGACCCTAAAAACAGAAAACAAAAAGCAAAAAACCCTATGGCCTTGATACATCGCCAAAAACACTGAAAAAAAAGCCAACCCTAAAATCATTCAAAAACCCTAAAAGAACCCTAAAAAGCCTAAAATAAAATCCTAAAATCCTTAATGAACACTGAAAAAAACCCCAAAACTCTGAAAAAATACCCTAATATTCTAAAAAAAAAAAAAAAAAAAAAAACCCTCAAGAACAGTAAAAAGACCAAAAAAACAAAAAAACAAAAAAACAAAAAAACTCTAAAACCCTATGAAAAAAATCCTTAAAATCCTTTTAAAACCCTAAAAATACATCAAAACCCTAAAACCAAAAAAATCCTAAAACCCTCTAAAAAATACCTACAAAACCCTAAAAACCTAAAAAAATTGAATCCTAAACCCCTAAGAAAAACCCTAAAATTCTAAAATAACACAAGAAACCTAAAGAGATTCTAAAAAACCCCCAAAACCTTAAATACCATAAAGTTCTACAAGAAATCAAAAACCTTCAAAAATAACCCTAAAAATAAACCTCAAAAAACCCTAACACCCTAAAACATAAAAAACAAAAAAACTTTACAAAAACATAAAAAACCCTAAAACCCTAAATAAAAACCCTAAGGCCTTCAAAACTCCCTCGAACCCTAAATACTCTAAAATACTTAAAAACCCTAAAAAAACCATAAAACCTTAAAAAAGCAAACCCTAAAAAACCCAGAATCTTTAAACAAACGCTACAGAGCTCCCCAAAAACCGCTAAAATTCTAAAAATAAAACCAAAAACTTCTAGAATGCTAAAAAAACCCAGAAAATCCAAAAACCATTAAAAATAAAAAAAAAAGAACCCTAAGGCCTTAAAAAAAAAAAACACCCAAAACACTGAAAAAACCCTAAAATCATTTAAAAAACACGAAAACAATCCTAAAACCTTAAACAACAACAACAAAAAAAAAAAACCCTAAAACCCTAAAATCCTTAAACAAACCCTAAAAGAGGCAAAAAAAGCCAATGTGTGGTTTGGTTTTTGTTTTTAGGGCTTTTAGGGTTTTTGTTTTGATTTGTTTTGTTTTCGGTCTTTTTAGGGTTTTTGTGGGTTTTTTTTTTTTTTTTTTAGAATTTTATGGTTTTTTAGGGGTTTAGGATTCTTTTTAGGGTTTCAGATTTTTATTTAGGGTTTTACGGGTCTGTAGGTATTTTTTTTTTAAAGAGGGTTTTAGGGTTTTTTGGGTTTCAGAGTTTTAATGTATTTTTAGGGATTTTGTAAAAAGCATTTTAAGGATTTTTTTTTTTTTTTTTTATGGTTTTAGGGTTTTTATTTTTTAGTTTTCATTAAGGATTTTAGGGTATTTTTTTTAAAGCTTTTTAGGTTTTTTTTTTTTTAAGTTTTTAAATGATTTCAAGGTTTGTTTTTGTTTTGTTTTGTTTTGTTTTGTTTTTCCAGTGTTTTGGCTATTTTTTAAGGCCATAGGGTTTTTTGTTTTTGTTTTTGTTTGTGTTTGTTTATTTTTTTATGACTTTAGGGTCTTTTTAGGATTCTACAGTTGTAGAGTTTTAGGATTTTTTTATGGTTTTAGAATTTTTTAGGATCCTTTTAGAGTTCTTCTGATTAATTTTTTTTTTAATTTAGCGTATTATAAAAACTGTTTATTAAGTATTTTAAAGTTTCTTTCTTAGCTTTTTACCTCTCTTTTAGAGTTTAAGAATTTTAGTGTTTTTAAGAGTTCTAGGTTTTTTTAGGATATTGGGTTTTTTTGTTTGTTTGTTTTGTTTTGTTTTATTTTTTGTTTTTATTAAGGATTTTAGGGTTTTTTCAAAAGATTTTCAGGGTTCTTAAATGATTTTAGAGGTTTGTTTTCAGTGTCTTGGGTGATTTTTTTAAGGCCATAGGGGTTTTGTTATGTTTTGTTTTATTTTGTTTTTTATTTCAACGGTCTTTTTAAAATTCTAGAGTCGTAGAGTTTTTGGATTGCTTTTTAGAGTTTTAGAAAATTTTAGGATCTTTTTAGAGTTCTTCTTTTTTTTCTTTCTTTTTTGTTTAGAATTTTAGGTTTTTTAAAGAAATGTTTATTAAGTATTTTAATTTTATTATTATTATTATTATTTTTTACCTTTTAACAGCTCTTATAGAGTTTAATTATTTTACATTTTGTGGCGCATGCCTGTAATCCCAGCATTCGGGAGGCAGAGGCAGGGGGATTTCTGAGTTCGAGGCCAGCCTGGTCTACACAGTGAGTTCCAGGACAGCCAGGGCTACACAGAGAAACCTTGTCTTGAAAAACAAAACAAAACAAAACAAAACAAAACAAAACAAAACAACAACAGAATGGATTTTACTGTATTTCAGGTTTTCTGGTTTAATTTAGGCTTTATTTTATTTTATTTTATTTTTAGCATTTTACTGTATTTCTTAGGGTTTTGTTGTTGTTGTTGTTGTTGTTGTTGTTGTTCTTGAAATTTTTTTAAAAAAATTTTAGGTTTTTATATTTTGGGATTAGTTGTTTTAGGGTTGCTGTGCAGTGGTGGCCCTTGCCTTAAATCCCAGCACTTGGGAGGCAGAGGCAGGTGGATTTTTGAGTTTGAGGCCAGCCTGGTCTACAGAGTGAGTTCCAGGACAGCCAGGGCTACACAGAGAAACCCTCTCTCAAAAAGAAAAATAAATAAATAAATAAATAAATAGACACAAAACACCCTAAAACCATACAAAACCTTAAATCCTTTAAAAAAAAAAATTGAAAATACTTCAAAACCTGAAACCCCCCAAAAAATTCTAAAACCCTCTAAAAATACCTACAAAACCTTAGAATTCTAAATAAAAATACAAAACCCTAAAAAAAAATAAACCACTAAAAAAACCCTAAAATTATAAAAAAAATCACAAGAACCCTAAAAAGACCACAATATCCCTAAAACCCTAAGAAAACCTAAAGCCTTAAAGTATACACACACATAAAATCTAAAAAAAAATCCTAAAATACTTTAAAAACCCTAAAGATCTTAAAACCCTAATATACCTTAAAATTCTAGAAAAAAATCAAGAACCTTCAAAAAACCCTAAAAATAAACCTCAAAAACCCTAACACCCTAAAACACACACAAAAAAAACTTTATAAAAGCATAAAAAACTTTAAAACCCTAAATAAATGCCATAATTACTTTAAAAATCCCCCAAACACTAAAAAATCTAAAATACTTTCACAAACCCTTAAAAAACCCTTAAAAACTTAAAAAGTAAACTCTACAAAAACCCTAGAATCTTTAAACAAACAGTAAAGAGCCCCTCAAAATACACTAAAATTCTAAAAAAATAAAACCAAAAACTTCTAGAACTCTAAAAAAAAACCCAGAAAACCCTAAAACCATTTAAAAAGAACCCTAAGGCCTTAAAAAAAATCACCTGAAAAATTGAAAAAAAAAAACAACTTAAAATCATTTAAAAACCCCAGAACTCTAAACCTTAAAGAAAAACCTAAAACACATAAAAACCTTAAAATTCTTACACCATAAAAACCCTAAAAAGCAAAAAAAAAAAAAAAAAAAAAAAAAAAATTTGATAAATATTTTTTAAAAATCTCTAAAATTCTGAAAAATAAAAACACTAAAAACAACTCTAAAAAATTCTAGAACCCTAAAAAAAAATTCTAAAACTCTACAAAACCTTTAGTGCCCTAAATAGACCCTAAAAACAGAAAATAAAAAACAAAAACACAGTCACTCAGGGTCATCCCCCTGCCTCAGAAACTCACTCACAGTCATCCCCCTGCCTCAGAGAATCACTCAGCGCCATCCCCTTTGCCTCACACATTCACTCACAGTCATCCCCCTGCCTCAGAAAATCACTCACAGTCATGGTCCGGCGTGGTGGTGCTCGCCTGTAATCCCAGCACTTGGGAGGCAGAGGCAGGCGGATTTCTGAGTTCGAGGCCAGCCTGGTCTACAGAGTGAGTTCTAGGACAGCCAGGGCTACACAGAGAAACCCTGTCTCAAAAAACAAAAACAAAAACAAAACAGTAAGAAAGAAAAATTTTAGGGATATTTTGGTTCCTTTTGTATTTTTTTAGATATCCAAGGGTTTCTTAAAGGGTTTTGTAGAGTTTTTAGAAGAACATTTTAGATTTTTTTTTGGTTTTCAGGCTTCTAGTGTATTTTTAGTGTTTCCCCCCCTCCTTGGTTTTCAAAAGATTTTAGTGTATTTTAGGGTTTTGGGGTTTAATTTAGGCTTCATTTTATTTTATTTTATTAGCATTTTATTGTATTTCTTACTGAATTTTGTTGTTGTTGTTCCTGATTTAAAAAAAAATAATAGGGTTTTATATTTGGGGTTTAATTGTTTTAAGGTTGCCAGGCAGTGGTGGTGCACGCCTTTAATCCCAGGACTTGCGAGGCAGAGGTAGTTGGATTTTTGAGTTCGAGGCCAGCCTGGTCTACAGAGTGAGTTCCAGGACAGCCTGGGATTCACAGAGAAACCCAGTCTCCAAAACTCAAAAAAAGAAAAAAGAAAGAAAGAAAGAAAAGTATTAGCGCCATTTGTGTATTTTTTTTTTTTTAAGATGTCTTCTAAGGGTTTTTTTAAAGGGTTTGTAGAGTTTTAAGAAGAGCGTTTTTTAGTTTTTTTTTTTTTTTTGTTTTTTTTTTTGTTTGTTTGTTTTTCTGGCTTCTAGTGTATTTTAGTGTTTTTTCTAAAACCTTAAAAAAAACCCGAAAACCTAAAACCCTTGAAAACCCAAAATCCTTAAACAAACCCTACAGGAGCCGGAAAAAAATAAAAACAAACAAACAAAACAGAAAAAAACACTTTAAAATACTTAATAAACATTTTTTTAAAAAACCCTAAAATTCTTTTTAAAAAAGATACGTAAGAACTCTAAAAAAAAAAAACCCTAAAAAATTCTTAAACCCTAAAAAAAATCCTAAAACTCTACAACACCCTTAGAAACCTAAAAAGACCCTAAAATCCATTTAAAAACAAACCTTATCGCCTTTAGAATTAGCCAAAAAATCTTAAAAAACAAAACAAAATAAAACAAAACAACAAAAATCATTAAAAAAAAAAAACCTAAAGGAACCCCAAAAAGCTTAAAACAATATCCTAAAACCCTTAATAAAAACTGGAAAAAAAAATTACTCTTAAAACTCTAAAAAAGCAAAACAAAACAAACAAACAAACAAAAAAAAAAACAAACAAACACTAAAATTCTCAAAAAACCCTCAAGAACAGTAAAAAGACCCTAAAAAATACCCTAGAACCAAATAAAATAAAATAAAATAAAATCCTTTAAAAAAAACTAAAAATACATCAAAACCCTGAAACCCCAAAAATGACAAAACCCTCTACAAAAAAAACCTACAAAACCCTAAACTTCTAAATAAAACCCTGAAACCCTAAAAATAATCCTATACTCCTAAGAAAAAACCCTAAAATTTGAAAAAGAAAGAAAAGGAAACAGAAGAACTCTAAAAAAATTCTAAAACCCTAAAAAAAACAAAACCTTAAAACCGTACAACTGTAGAACTCTAAAAGGACCATAAAAAACATTTTTAAACACACACACAAACATACACACACACACACACACACACACACACACACACACACACAAACACAAAAACACTATGGCCTTTAAAAATCGCCAAAAATACTGAAAAAAAAAAAAACTAAAATCATTTAAAAACCCTAAAATAACCCTAAAAAGCTTTTTAAAAAAAACCCTAAAATCCTTAAAAAAAAAAAAAAAAAACCTAAAGCCCTAAAAAAAAACCCAAAAATTCAAAAAAAAAAAGAAAAGAAAAAAACCCTTAAGAACAGTAAAAAGACCCAAAAAAACCCTTAAACCCTAAAAATAGTCCCTAAAATCCTTTAAAAACTCGAAAAATACATCAAAATTATGAAACATAAAAAACCCTAAAACCCTCTTTAAAAAATGCTTCAAAACACTAAAACTCTTAATAAAAACCTGAAATGGTAAAAAGATTACTAACCCCCCCAAGAAACACCTCAAATTCTAAAAAACTACAAGCACACTAAAAAGACCCTAAAAAAATCCTAAAACCTTAAAAAAAATCCCAAAATTCTACAACTCTAAAACAATAAAAAACCCTAAAAACCATTAAAAACAAACAAACAAACAAATCCGATGTCCTTAAAAAATCGCTAAAAACACTGAAAAAAACTTAAAAACATTTTAAAAATCCTAAAAAAAAAAAAACTAAACAGCTTTAAAAAAAAACACCCTAAAATCCATAATAAAATGTTTTGAAAAAAACCTAAAACACTAAAAAACACTAAAGCCTTAAAAATAAAAAAGAAAACCTAAAATATTCCTAAAAACCTTAAAAAAAAACCTACAAGACCCGAAAACACTAAAATATGTTAAAATTCTAGAAGAAATCAAGAACCTTCAAAAAAAAAAACCAAAAAATAAACCTCAAAACACCCAAAGACCCTAAAACACAAATAATTTAAAACCATAAAACACCCTAAAACCCTAAATAAAAACCCTAATGCCTTCAAAAATTCCCCCAAAGCCTTAAAACTCTAAAGTAATTTTTTTAAAAAGACCCTAAAATAAATTTAAAACCTTAAAAATTAAACACTAAAAAAAAACCTAGAATCTTTAAACAAACACTAAAATAACGGTAAAACACTTTAAAAAATACAATACTTAAAGAACACTTAAAAAAGCAAAAACAAACAAACAAAAAAAAAACCCAAGGACTTTTAAAAGACACTTAAAACCCTAAAACACTAAAAAAAAAGAACCTGAAACAGATAAAAAAAAAAAAAAAAAAAAAAAAAAAACCCTAAAGACTTAAAAATCCTTTCAAAAAAATATGAAAAGATCCTAAAAACAATAAAATTTAAAAAAAAAAACCTGAAGGTTTGAAAAATCAGCAAAAAAACTAAAAAACCTCAATACTTCTAAAAAAAAAAAAAAAAAAAAAAAAAAAAAAAAAACTAAAAGAACCAAACAGCCTAAAAAAAATTCCTAAAATTCTAAAGAACAAAACAAACAAAAAGCTTGTAGAACACTAAAAAGACCCAGAAAACATAAAACCATTAAAAAAAATCGCCAAAATCACTGAAAAAAAAATAAAAACCCTAAAATCATTTAAATACCCTGAAAGAACCCTAAAACCATAAAACAACAACAACAAAAAACAACCCATTCAAACAAACAAAAAAAAACAAAAACAATCAAACAAAAAAAAAAACAAAAACAAAAACAAAACTCTAAAACCCTTAAAGACCCCCAAATTCTTAACAATTTTCAGCATTTTTTAGTTTTGTTTTTTAATGTTCTTAAGGTTTTCAGGGATTTTTTAGGGTTTCAGGGGTTTTTGTTTTTGTTTTTCTTTTATGATTTTTTGTTGTTTTTTTTAATGGTTTTAAAATGTATTTTAAAAGTATTTTAGGGTTTTAGGGTCTTTTGGGGTTTTTAAAGGATTTTAGGATTTTTTTTAGGATTTATGAGGGGTTTTTTAAGGGTTTTGGGTTTTTTTTTTGATATTTTACAGTTCTTAAGAGTTTTTCTTTAGAATTTTATGGTTTTCATTTTAGGATTTTAGGGTTTCTTTAAGTTTTCTTTAAGAATTTTAGGTTTTTTTTAAGATTTTAGGGTTTTCTCAGTGTTTTGGGCGATTTTTTAATGCTAAAGTGTCCTTTTTTTGGTTTTGTAATCTTTAGCATCTTTTTAGGGTTCTTGAGGTTTTGTAGAATTTTTAGGGCTGTTTTTTAGGGTTTTAGAAATTTTGTAGGGTCTTTTTAGAGTTCTTGGTTTTTTTAGAATATTAGTTTTTTTAAGTGTTTTTTTAAAGTGTTTTAGGGTTTTTTTTTTAAGGATTTTAGGGTGTTTTAGTGATTTAGTGTTCGTTTATTTTTTTTTAAGATTGTATGGTTTTTTTTTTTTAGCATCATCGGGCTTTTTTTATGGTTTTAGGGATTTTTAGTGTCTTTTTAGGGTTCTAGAGATTATTTTTATTATGTTAGGATGTTTTAGGGTTTTAAAAAATAATTTAGAGTTCTTGAGTTTTTTTTAGAATTTTGGGTTTTTTTTTAAGTTTTTATTAGTGATTTTAAGGTTTTTTAAAAAGGGTTTTTTCTTTTAAAATTTATTTTAGGGTTTTCTCAGTGTTTAGGACGATAATTTAAGGCCATAGGGTTTTTGTTTGGTTGTTTTATGGTTTTATGGGTTTTAGGGTCTTTTTAGGCATCTTTAGTTTTGTAGAATTTTAAGAGCATTTTTGAGGGTTTTAGAATTTTTTTAGGGTCTTTTTGGTGTTCTTGCTTTTATTGAATTTTAGGTTTTTTTAAGTGGTTATTAAGTATTTTAGGGTTTTTTTTGTTGTTTTTTTTTTTGTTTTTATCTTTTTAGGGCTCTTTAGTGTTTGCTTAAGGATTCGATGGTTTTTTAGGGTTTTCTTTTTTAAGGTTTTAGGTTTATTTTAGGGACTTTTAAGTAATTTAGAGATTTTAGGGTTGGGGGGTTAACAGCCTGAGGGTTTTTATGTAGGGGACAGGAAGTGATGTCTTTGAGTGGGCGGGTTCTTCAGCTGCTGAAGGCAGAGAGTGACATCAGGAAGTGACACCATCGGGGACAGGAAGTGACCTCACCATGACCCCTTTGTAGGCGGGTCTGGGGCGCTGTCCCGCCAGTTCTGCCTTTACCCGGACAGCGAGGCCACACTGTTCCTGACTCCGCCTGTGCCCACTTCCTGTCACCCACACTCTCCCCCCCGCGGAAGGGGATGGGGGCGCTTCCTGTCAGGCAGGTGTGGGGCTGGCTGGACACGCCTCCCGGGGGCGGGTCTTGGCGGTTGCCTTGGCCATTATATATGCAAATCCATGCAACCTCTGCCAATGTATGCAAATCTTAGATAATTGATGCAAACGCCCACAGATTTTTCTAAACAGAAAATGCTAATTTATGCAAATGAGCTCAGTTCCACACCCAGACCTGTCCTGCATGTTAATTCAAGCAAATGTGTGCTAATCTTATGCAAACGTAAGGTAATTTTTGCAAATTATGCAGGTGGGCAGCTTGCCAGTTCTCATAACTCTCATGCAAATTCATCGCCATGCATATGCTAATGTATGCAAATGAGACAGTGTCAGCACCTGGCCACAGTGTATGCTAATTTCATGCAAATCTGCCCTGGTGAACATGGTAATTTATGCAAACTCTTAACACAAAACATCCAGGAAAACTAGGACACTGTGCAAAGACTAAATCTAAGAATAATATATAGAGGAGAATGAAGTATCCCAGCTCAAAGAACATGAACATATTTTCGAAAAAATCATAGAAGAAAACTTCCTCAACCTAAAGAAAGAGATGGCCATCAAGGTACAGGATGTGTACAGAACACCAAATAAATGGGACTGGAAAAGTAAGTCCTTTCATCACATATTAATCAAAACATTAAATGCACAAAACAAAGAAAGAATATTAAAACCTGCAAGGGAAAAGGACCAAGTAACATAAAAAGAAGGACCAATCAGAATTACATCAACAGAGACACTAAAAGCCAGGAGAGCCTGGTCATAGGTCATGTAGACTCTAAGAGAACACACATGCCAGCCTAGACTACTGTAAGCTGCAAAATTCTCATTTAGCATAGATGGAGAAACCAAAATATTCCAGGACAAAGCCAAATTCAAGTAGTATCTATCTACTAATCCAGCCCTTCAGAGGATACTAAAAGGAAAACTCCAACACAAAGAGGGTACCTAAATCAAAGACAAGACAAGATATTATCATGTCACCACAAAGCCAAGAACTGGATGGTGAGTGTCAACAACCCAAAAGAAACACACTGAGCAAGGAGTCTTATAGAAGCAGGGACTCAACTTTATGGTATCAGTCTCTTGCTTACATAAGTTCATAACATAGTCAGGGAGATGTTTCATGGGGTAAGATGACATAGGATGTGGGGAGGTATGATGGAGGGTATGGAGTGACTGAAAGGGCCAATGGCAAAGCTCTACATCAGCAACAGCAATGCAGAGGCACGGACAAGCAGGTCTTGATGAGTCACCTGATACAGAAGTGACTGAGACAGGTCTCAAAACTCCAGCCAGGCTTAGGATCTCCCACAAGGCTACAGAAAATTGAGCCAGGCTGGAGTTTGTCCTTACGGCCCGAACAAGGACCAACATCGGGACCAACAAACAGGGACTACCAATCATCTATTTTAAAGTCTTTCAATATTAGTGGACTCAACTCACCTATTAAAAGATATAATTTAACATACTGGATACACAAACAGGAGCTAACATTTTGATGCATACAAGAAACACACCTAAGTAAGAGTGACAGACCCTAATTCAGAGTAAAAGGCTGGAAAAAGGTCTTCCAAGCAAATGGTCCCAAGAAACAAGCTGGAGATGTCATCCATATATCCAATAAAATAGACTTTCAACAAAAAGTTATCAAGAGATGTGAGGAAAGACACTTCATAATCATCAAAGGAAAAATCCACCAAGAGAAATTCTCAACTCTGAACATCTATGCCTGAATGCAAGTGCAGCTACAGTCATGAAAGAAACTTTACTAAAGCTCAAAACACACAGTGGAGCCCACACAATAATAATGGGATGTTACCTCCTTACAGCCTAGCAAGGCTGGCTGAGACCATTCGCCACTGAGGCAGAGCCACTTGCTATGCTGCTTCTCATCCCTCTCCTTTGATATGCCACTACTTGCCACCTGCCTGAGGCTGAATCAGCTCGCCAAGATATTCCAGAGTTAGCACCGAACTGTGATCTTCGAGAGTTCCTACTAAAAGGCTGATCTGACAACTTCAAGGGAACTTTGTGTGACTGGGAATGGGCCTCCCCTCTTCTTCATAAAGCATGTTTGCCTACATTAAAGTTGAGTCTTGATCAGAATTCAGTCTTGACTCCATTTTCTCTCTTTACCCGCCTAGATTCCCTCTTTTCTTCCAGTTCCAAGATGCATCCCAGGCTTGAACCCAGACATGAGAGCTGCAGGACAGACCAACAATTTGGTGTCCCACGCAGGATCTGGGAAATGGCAGAAGACACGGGAAGGAACACTGCTGGTTTGGAGCTCCATGGAAGAAGAAAATAATTAAAGAAAATTCGTACCAGAACGTGAGAAGAAACAGGCATAAGGTGGCCAGGTGTGGTACAGTCTAAGGTGGAATGGTGCTAAACCTGTGTGCTGAATTCACTTAGGTTCAGCAGTGAGATTATCAGAATCTAGGAACATAACAGGCAGTTAGCCGCAGCTTCCAGAAGCTGCTTCTTAGGTGAGAGAGAAAAAAGGGTTTAGATTTTATAATTAGGCAGATTGGCCGCAGTCAGAAACTGCATCAGGTGGGAGGAAAATGTCCCAGAAACAGAGAGAAATTTTAGGGGTGCCCTGCCTTGTTCTCTCTGGGACCTACAGCAGAAGTTCTCTGCCCTCTTTGAATTTTTTTCTAAGGTCTTGACTAATGTCTGGTGCACCAGTCTGTCCACATGTTCGATTCATGTATGTTCATGTCTAGTCTGAATGAATGAATGTTCTGTGTTTTCATGTTGGAAGATAAAAGATGACTAAAACTTTCTCAGCTGGTATAGCAAAGCCTAGAGTGGCCACAGGCTTTAGCCAAGATCAGGCACACATCAGGAGGGCCCCTGCTGTAAAAACTGTTCTTTAAAAGAAAAAAGAGAGTCTTCAACCTTGTGGTATTGGGGCGAAAATGCTGATAGATGTTTTTTTCCCTAAGAAAATTCTCTGCATTCGTAATTATTGTGTTTATCTGATTACAAAGTGTCTTTTATTTTATAATTATAGCTAGAAAAAATTAATATTCTCTGATTGGTCTAAGTGTAACTGCTTCAATTTTTTTTCTGATGATGTGCTCTGCAGGTCTTCACAATCAGCTCATAAGTTATTGTTATGATTAAATAATTGTTACATTGATAACAGAGGGTTAGCCTTAAATTGGCAACTCTAGATTTTTTCAAACACGTGACATAAGCAGGTCAAAAAATTGGGCCTCCTAAGAAACTTCTGAGATAATATTTAATGTGATTCTTATCCTAGAATGTAGAAGTAAGATAAGATTTAAAGCAATGACTCTTTAATGATGCATTAAAGATTGCACTGTCATGTATTCATAGGTATAAACTGGCAGCCAAACTTCGTAATATGATAGTAATGCTTCTAATATTGATTCTAAAGATGATAAATTGTTTTGAAATTGGGTTTTGCTTTCCCAAAGTTATAGTTATAATCTAATGTTGCAAAGGAAACTTAGTAATTCTAAAATCTAAGGAGGAACTAATCTCAGAGCAGCTTCTGCATGGTTTGTGTGACTTTCTTTTGTCTTGCAAAGGGTGCCTGGGGAAGCTCTGGAAGCTTGCCTCCTGGGGAAATCTTCTTTGGGAAATCTTCTTTTAGCTAAAAGAGCACCTTTGCAGATCTAGCTAGATGTTGTTTTAATAAAGTTCAAATTCATAGTTTATAAAGGGTCAACCAGACTGTAGAATTTATAAAGGCATTACAGTCTGGCTTGCTTACTTTTTATATAGTTATTATAGATCCAAAAGTTTTTTTTTTCTTTGCATCTTAATGATTGTAAAGGTTTTGCTTCTAGTGAGTTTGTAATTACTGGAATATTTTGCCTCTAGGTATGGCTAAATATAGGTCTACATTATGTGAGGAATTTTTATCATTTCTCCTTCTATACAAGAAGTCAAGAGTTTGAATCTTTCAGTGTATATTGTTTTCTAAGTAGAAAATATTTTATTAGCTAATGCCTCTCAAGGGAATTTTGCTTAAAACCTTAGGTGTCATTAAGCTAACCCTAGGCAGAGCAGCTTTATCCTTACTGTAAACATTTATCTGGTTCCTGTTAATACATTTGAAGTCATTCCTTTGTTTCGAGTCAGGTAACTTCTAAATATTTTGCTTGCTGTGATTTCCTACCCTCTTTAATTTCTGTATTCTCTGGCTCAGGGCCAGTGACTGCTGGTGGCTATGGGGCGAGACCATTGGGCGCACAGATTTCCCTGGGCATGGTGGTACGAGAAGCTGCCAAAAAGCGGGAGGCCTTGTAGCCAACTCAGGGGGGAGGCCCTTGCCTGCCATTGGCCCATGAGCCTCTGCTGGGGTAGCCATATTTTTCCCACTAAGGCCCGGGGTACTCTGCCACCCTCCCTTGGGTTTCCTAGCCTGAAAGGAAGGCCAAGGTGGCTGCACCAGTGACAGAAGTGGCTGCTACAGCAAGGCCGACTCTGCTGCCAGTGCCAGGATGAAGGAGCTGCCACTTGACATCGCTGCAGCAGGCATAGCGGGCACGCACCACCTCTGTTTCGGAGATGTGGGGCTCAACAGTAGGTTAAAATCCAGAGTCCTTTTCAGAGTGACTCCACATTCCAGGGTGGCAGTCGGCCAGGGATGAGGAGGACTTAGGGCAAACTGCCCCCCCCCGAGGTACCCTGTGGGTGTCATGCCCGAGACCATGGAGCCACAACAAGGCAGGTGGGCGGGGACGAGGTAGTACTCACCTCAAAGCACAGTTTCAAAAATCTATTAAAACTACTGTGGTGCTAATAATAAATAATTGTAAAATATATTCGTGTATTTTGGCAAACCTATAACAAAAATTGTGCCTTAGGAACCTGACAAAATGTCTGTTCCTTGTTCTAAACAGCATTTAATTTGGTTATTACAGAATATTAATAATTAATCTATTATATACCATCATTTTAAATAAAATTGACAATCAATATCCCAAAGGTAAGTTAAAAAATTGTTTTTATGCATGCTTTTGTATCTTCTATAAATTCATTCATACATGCATGCATCCCAATTACTGTGTTTAAAAACAACCCCTCTATGGGAAATAGTACATATGAATTAGATCACGCGCGTATTCTTTTGAGCTTCCCCCTGCTTCAGCGCAGATAATTTAGTTGTGTGCTGTGGATGATGTTTTAAAATGCTGAACAATCAAACCTTAATTTGGAGTCAATATTATATCTCAGAACTCACAATTGCTTAAGTTTGTTTGACCCTCAGATGCTATTAATTCTCAAATTTGCAATTGCTTATGCATATACAATTTATAAGAAAAAATGCAATCCTTTTAAGAAGGCTGTTTTTAGACATTTAATAAACTGTTCTGGTTTCCTAGACATCTTAAAACAATGGCATGCTAGATTTCCATCTCAGGCAATCTATAGGCCCTACATATAAGATAGGTTAGATATATAATCTTGTTCTTTATATATTCAAAACAGTTGTGATTTAAGATAATATTTTAATATTCATGGAAATTGTGCAAGTCAATTTCTTTGCCATTAGCGTCCTCAGTTACTACTTGTTTCCACATAATAGTGTTAATTCTTGATGACTTATACTTAATAAATTGCTGCAAATAAATACTCTCATTTCTAAGTTAATGAATAAATAAATTATGCACATGTGACTATTAATAACTTTTCAAGTTTTCTAGTTACAACTGCTCTTTAAGAGAAACAATTGAAAGTGCTTTTATTCACTGCCCATGTTACATGAATAGTGACTATAACAGTCAAGTATTTGAGAGATTTTTGTCAACAAATTATTAATTCTCAAGGATAAGGTATTGCAGAACTTTAAAACTTTAACTTTTTAAAAGACAAAGAAGGGAAATTATCCCCGTGCATATTATTTAGTGCATTCCCATGCACATTATTTAAATCATACTTTTATTTTAGAATTTTGAAATTTGGATGTCAAAGAACTTAATAAATGCCTTATAGTATCTTAAAAGGATCTACTTATAGGCATATGGCTTGATTCTGAACAGCTACCTTATTAGGGAAAGGAAAAACATATGATCTCTACACAGAATGCTGCAGAAGCATGATGGCTAATTTGTGTAACAAGCTGGCAGGTGAGTTGGCTCAGTGCCCTGACTAAAGTGACAAGGAAGCTAAATTGGGTACATGTTTTCGACCCATCCTTGTTTACTATTACCCGCCCTCGACCGGTCAGGAAAGATGCAACAAACCGGAATCTTCTGCGGCAAAAGCTTTATTGCTTACATCTTCAGGAGCAAGAGAGAGAATGGCAAAACCCCGTCCCTTTTAAAGAGAATTATCTTCTGCCTAGGACGTGTCGCTCCCTGATTGGCTGCAGCCCATTGGCCGAGTTGTCGTCACGGGGAAGGCAGAGCACAGGGAGTGGAGAACTACCCTTGGCACATGTGAAGATTATTTGTTTACCATTTAGAACACAGGATGTCAGCGCCATCTTGTAATGGCGAATGTGAGTGTGGCTCCCCACATCTCCCCCTTTCCTTTTAATTTAAGAGCAATAGGCCACCCATTTTAATGAGAGTGGAGATAGAGGTCAAATCCCCAGTGTGCAGGTAAATGAGCCGTACACATAACCTCCTCCCAGGCTCATCACCCAGAGGGGTCCTGGTCTGGTCCCATGTCGTTTTTCCTGGGGAGAAGGACACTTGGACACTCAACCTTCTTGAAAGATGACATGTCTCCCTAGAATAGGCTCATACATGCCGCAGAGCCCTTCTATTGCAGTGCTTAGCCGTGCAACTCTCTCGGGCTGCTGAAGTGCTCTCACTCTATCCTGTGCAATGAGACTAGCCTCGTGGGTTGCAAGAGCTGAATGGCCAGCGACCTATTGCTTATGCATAGATAACCATATATCAGGGGAAGCACCATGTTCTAGTGCTGCAAGTGCCTGGGCAATAATCATCTTGTCTCTCCTAGTTTGGGCCTTAAGCTTAGAGACCAACCAGAGAAGCAACACTAATCCACAGCAAAGTGTATCTCCAAATAATCCCACCCCCACCCATTCTTTAAAGAAGGAAAATGCTGAGGAGATCCAATTGGGTAATCCTTTGGTCAGGGACAGGTCCAAGCGCGTGGAGTTGACCTGAATGATGGCAAGTCTCAATTCCTGAAGGGTCTGTTCAAATTCAGCTGTCCAATTCTGTAGCATATACTGAGAAAGACTTTTTGAAAAATTAGCTGCCCTAGTAAATTTATCATACTGAATGGAAGTAACGGACAATCCTGGAAACTTTTGTTCACATCCCAGCTGAGCTATTTGCCATAATACATCTAGTTGTTCCTGGACAAGATCTATGCGTTGATTAACCAGCATGAGACCTCCCTGTATCTTGACATTAGCTGAGGCCTGTTTATCCATGGTTGTGGTCACCGAGGCTGACAATGTGTTAATGGCATCAGTCGTCTGGACAGACAGAGCCAAGGCTGTCTGAACAAGGCCAAACCCAGTTCCTTGTTAGTGGTAAAAAAGCGGGGGAATACTTGAGCATTATACATCACCGGCATTGGGAGTGGAAATGTCGACATTATCCCCCAACGCTGCTCTCTCTTTGTTATTGTTGCCCTGGACATCACCAAGACGAGGGACATCAGTATTCCCTTGGTCAGTCTGGATTTTTCGGATGAGTCTTTCTGATATCCAAAATGGGTTGTCTTCATTCTGTGGAAAAACACAAACAGCTCCCCTGGATCTTATCAAAATAGGATCCGGTCCTTTCCATTTGTTACATAAAACATCTTTCCATTTAACCATCTCATTGGGCCTATCTGGCTCTGAACAATGACATTCAGCCGCAGTATGGCCATGAGCATCAAGATTTAAAAAATTGAGTGTAAAGAGTGCCATAGACACAGACACTCTTGGTACTCGGGGTAGAGCCTCGACTCCCCCTTTCTGTTTTAATAGATAGGATTTGAGGGTGCGATGCGCATGCTCAACAATACGCTGTCCTTGAGGGTTGTATGGAAGTCCAGTCAGGTGGGTCATGTCCATCTGACGGCAGAACTGCTGGAATTTTTGAGATGTATACGCTGGTCCACTATCAGTCTTAAGGAGTTTGGGTTTCCCCCAAGCACTCCATGCCCCAAGGCAATGTTGAATCACATGTGAGGCTTTTTCTCCGGTTAAAGGAGAAGCAAACATGATGCCAGAGCATGTGTCAATAGAGACATGTAAATATTGATTTCTCCCAAAGGAGGAAATATGTGTGACATCCATTTGCCAGACCTGTAATGGCCTGATGCCACGGGGGTTTACCCCTACATGAGGAGTAGATAAAATTTGACAACAATCTAAAGGCATTATTAAGTAATCAGAATCATTTCCAGTAGAACCAATCCCTCTGGCAGCTCGAGGAATATCAGAGGAAGGAAAACAGCCATGTAGGCTTGGAAAAATTATTAGTTGAGCTATTCTGTTCCCTTGTGATATAGAAAAGACAACTTGAGGACAAGAACAGAGAACCTGCAGTTCCCCTTTATAATCCTGATCTACAACTCCAGGGTGGACAATAAGACCTTGTAGGCTGCAAGAGCCTGCCTTTGTCTCCCAAGTCCTGGGATTAACGGCGTGTGCCACCACTGCTCGGCTCCTTCAAAGACCGGAAATGCCTGTTGCATTTTCCTTTGTTCCTCTCTGGGAATGAACAAGTCTGCTCATTGTCTCTCTTTCCATTGCCTCTCTGCGCAGGGCTGACGCATTACGCAGGGCGAGGGCTCCGCATAGGGCAGAGGTGCACTATGACCTTGAAGCTGACTGCCTGGAGGCTGAGCAGCATGCTGGCCTTCGCCAGCCGCTTTTGGCTTTTTCCTTAACTGATTAGCTATCATTTTATCTGGCTGGTACTTTTTTCTCTCATAACAAGCTGCTTCCTCCTCCAAGTCTGTTTCTTCAGAGAATTCTTCATCTGATTCAGAGCTACTAAGAGCTGGCTCCTTGAGCTCATCTAGTGATGGGTATAGGCTCCTTCTCCTAGAAACCTCTGCTGATTGATCTTTTTTCTTTTCTTTTTCCTTCTCCTTCCTTCCAATCTTTCCCCAGGTATTCTTCCCTGACATAAACGTTTCCTCGGGTTCAAGACCCGTGGAAAGGCCTATATACTTATTTTGTGCACCATGTTTCCTCTTTGCTTCTACTCTCTCTCCCCGCTTTACTTCTGATAGACTGCCTTGAGTTTCGTCCAGAATTATCCACCTTGCCTTAACCACTTGATAACATGGGAAAAGGAACAAAAAGGCTCCTAACACTGGAGAAAATTCAAGGCCAAACATACCTTGTAAAGCTGTTCCCCGCTTTACTTCTGATAGATTGTCTTGAATTTCGTTAGAAAGTTCAAGGCCAGACATACCTTGTAAAGCTGTTCCCCACTTTACTTCTGATAGACTGTCTTGAATTTCGTTAAAAAGTTCAAGGCCAAACCTACCTTGTAAAGCTGTAACGTGACCGTGACCCACAGTTCTGGTTCCAGAATGAGGGATCTTCCTTGCGCGGGTGATGGTAATTCCCGGGTGTCAGCAACACTTATTTTGAGCTTTTGTGTCCACCGGCAAGAACACGCTCAAGACAACTGGAATCTTCTGCGGCAAAAGCTTTATTGCTTACAACTTCAGGAGCAAGAGAGAGAATGGCAAAACCCCGTCCCTTTTAAGGAGAATTATCCTCTGCCTAGGACGTGTCACTCCCTGATTGGCTGCAGCCCATTGGCCGAGTTGTCGTCACAGGAAAGGCAGAGCACATAGAGTGGAGAACTACCCTTGGCACATGCGCAGATTATTTGTTTACCATTTAGAACACAAGGTGTCAGCGCCATCTTGTAATGGCGATTGTGAGTTCGGCTCCCCACAGTTTACCATTTTTTTCAGTTTGGACTAGTGAAGCTGCCTTGCTTCAAGCTTTTTAACTTTATGGCAAAAAGAATATCAGAGACTACATATTCTGACATAGAAAGATCAGTCTTATAATATAGTCATAATGATTTTTCTCTTTTCTCCATTGTGACCAGTTATTCTAACGCAATCTTAGACTGGTCTAGTAATAATTCCAATATTAGAGATTCATATTGAAGATAGCTAAAATTCTTAATTATCTAGAAAAGTTAATTTGGAGCTCAGACTCCAATTCCAGAGAATCTCTGGCCTTTCTGCTTATTCTCAAAGCCAGCTCCCCCACACTGGGAGCTCAAAGCCCGAGCTTGGTTGTTGCTAATTTGCAACTGAATGGAGTACCTGGAGTTCTTCAAAGAAATTTTATACTTTTACCTTTCATTGTCACACTTTTGTTTTACAATCAGGTCAGTTAATGCAGTTAAGACTCTCTGCAACAGATGTAAAACCTGGCCTCCAACAACGCAGGTGGCAGTTATTATTATTGTTCATCAAGAAGAATTCTAAATATATATTGTGGCTTTGGTCTGATTTGGGAATATGGTGTGCGATGAGGGCCTGACAGTCAGGGAAGGGCAACCAGATCACAGAGTCATACCAGTCTAAGACAGGGGTACATGCCAAAAGGCCGAGGTTGTTGATAAAACATCACAGTGCCATGTTTGTGTAAATTATTACACATCCTAGCTGCATGTAGTCCACTATGATGAAATTGGATGGTTCGGGAGGATCTGAGATCCCAAGACAGGCAGAGCTGCCAGCCACCATAATTCCAAGGCAGGACTTTAAAGCATAAATAAATTTTATGCCTCAGTCCAGTTTTATTTAATATTATTTAAAGGGGGGGATATTAACTCCTTCCAGCCTAGCAAGGCTGGCTGAGACCATCTGCCCCTGAGGCAGAGCCACCTGCTGTGTGGCTTCTCATCCCTCTCCTTTGATATGCCACTACCTGCCACCTGCCTGAGGCTGAATCAGTTCTCCAAGATCTTCCAGAGTTAACAAGGAACTGTGATTTTCCTGGGATCCTACTAAAAGGCTGATCTGACAACTTCAAAGGAACTTTGTGTGACTGGGAATGGGCCTCCCCTCTTCTTTATAAAGCATGTTTGCCTACATTAAAGTTGAGTCTTGATCAGAATTCAGTCTTGACTCCATTTCATTGTTTACCCGCCTAGATTCCCTCTTTTCTTTCAGTTTCAAAATGCATTCCAGGCTCAAACCCAGACATGAGAGCCACAAGCCCGCCCCAACAGTGGGAGACTTCAACACCCCACTGTCACTAATGGACAGGTCATTGAATCAGAATCTAAACAAAGACACAGTCAAACTAAAAGAGGTTATGAAAGAAATGGATTTAACAGATGTCTACAGAACATTTCACCCTACAACAAAAGAATGCACTTCTCTGCACCTCATGGTACCTTCTGCAAAATTGATCATACTCTAGGGCTAAAAACAAGCCTCAACCAATTCCAAAAGTTGATAATAATCCTATGCATCCTCTCAGATCATCATGGACTAAGGCTGCTCTTCAATAACAACAAAAGAGAAAGCCCACACATACATGGAAATTGAACAATTCTCTACTCTATTAAAACTTGGTCAGGGAAGAAATAAAGAAAGAATTTAAAGATCTCCTGGAATTCAGTGAAGATGATAACACAACATACCTTATGGTACACAATGAAATCAGTGCTAAGAGGAAACTTCATGGCACTAAGTGCCCTCCTAAAGAAATTGGAGAGATCCTACACTAGAAACAACCTCACACATGAGAACTCTAGAGGGTTAGAAGGCAGAAGATAGTCATAATCTTGGCCAAAACCAACAAAATAGAAACAAAGAAAACAATACAAAGAATCAGCAATACCAAAAGCTGGTTCTTTGAGTGAATCAACGAGATAGAAAAAAACCCCTACCAAAACTAAATAAAGGGACTAGAGGCAGTATCTGAATTAACAAAATCAGAAATGAAAAAGGAGACATAAGAACAGAAATAGAGGAAATTCGAAAAAAAAAATCATCAGATCCTACTACAAAAGCCTGTACTCAACAAAACTAGAAAACTTAGATGAAATAGATAGATTTCTAGACAGATGTCATATGCCTAAGTTAAAGCAAGAGCAGGTAAACTTTCTAAATAGGCCCATATCCCCTAAGAAATCATTAAAAACCTCTCAACAAGAAAAGGCACAGGGCCAGAAGGCTTTATTGTAGAACTCTACTAGAACTTCAAAGAAGACCTAATAACAATATTCCTCAATCTATTCCATAAAATAGAAACAGAAGGAATACTACATAATTTATTCTATGAAGACACAATTTCTCTGATACCTAAACCACAAAAGGATTCAACAAAAACGAAAACTTAAGACCAGTTTTGATTATAAATATTGATGGAAAAATACTCAAAAAAATTTTTTAAACAGAATACAAGCACATGTCAAAACCACCTTTCAACATCAAGTAGAGTTCATTTTAGAGTTGCCAGGTTGGTTCAATATACAAAATTTCATTAATGTAATCTACTATATAAACAAATTCAAAGAAATAAATCACATGATCATCTCTTTAGATACTGAAAAGGATTTGACAAATACAATTACCCTTCACGTTAAACATATTGGAGAGATCAAGAATTCAAGTTACAAATCTAAATATAACAAAAGCACTTTAATACAAACCAACAGCCAATATCAATATACACATGGAGATAATTGAAGCAAACCTACTAAAATTGGGGCAAGGCAAGGACTTCCCATCTCCCCATATCTATTCAATATAGTATTTGAAGTTCAAACGAGGACATTAAGACACACACACACACACACACACACATACACACACACAAAGATCAAGGGGATGAAAATTGCAAAGAAGAAGGAAATGTATCACTATTGGCAGATGATATGATAGTATACATAAGTGACCTCAATAATTCTTCCAGAGAATTTCTATAGCTAGTAAGCAACTTTAGTAAAGTGGCTGGATATAAAAGTAAGTCAAATAAATCAGTAGCCTTCCTGTATACAAATGATAAACAAGCTGAAAAAGATATAAGGGCAACAACTCCCTTTACAATAGCCTCAAATAATATAAAATATCTTGGGCAAAATTCTAACCAAACAATTGAAAGTCCTGCATGACAATAACTTTAAGTCTCTGAAGAAAGAAAACGAAGAAGGTCTTAGAAAATTGAGAGATCTCTCATGCTCATGGACTGGCAGAATTAACATAGTAAAAATGGCCACACTACCAAAGGCGATCTACAGATTCAATGCAATCCCCATCAAAATCACAACAGAATTATTCAAAGACATACAGAGAGCATTTGTTAAATTAACCTGGAAAGAGAAAAAAACCCAGGATAGCAAAAAAAAAAAAAAATCCTAATGATAAAAGAATGGCCTGGGAAATCACCATCCTTTTTCAAGGGCCATATAATGTGACAAGCTAATAACTAGAAAGTGATCATCCTGAAATGGCCTGTTTCAGATTATTATTATAATCTGCAACAGGTACACCCTTATTAAGCAAGGCTGTATAGGACTCATTTTCAGAAACAATCCTGCTATTAATATGCTTTTCCTGTTATTATTAAAGGTATATAACAATTACTAAGTATAGCACACCACTTTAGAACAGATCTCCAGAGATCCACGATGATGTAATGTCCTGTAGTAATGTTTCATAAACACATTGATGACTTAAGTCTTAAGAAAGATTCTATAACTTTTTTTTTTATCCCTGCCTCCTCCAACTTGCGCAGAGGCGGAAGCTCGGGTAAGTTCAAGATTCGGCATCACCCGTGATTCACCGCCATGGCCGAGGAAGGCACAGCAGCTGGAGGTGTAATGGACGTCAAGACTGCTCTACAAGAGGTGCTGAAGACCGCCCTCATCCACGATGGCCTAGCATGTGGCATACGCGAAGCTGCCAAAGCCTTAGACAAGCGTCAAGCCCATCTGTGTGTGCTCGCATCCAACTGTGATGTATGCGAGCTTGTATGTCAAGCTGGTGGAGGCACTTTGTGCTGAGCATCAAATCAACCTGATAAAGGTTGATACAACAAGAAATTAGGGGAATGGGTAGGCCTCTGTAAAATCGATCGTGAGGGCAAACCACGGAAGGTGGTTGGTTGCAGTTGTGTAGTGGTTAAGGACTATGGCAAAGAATCTCAGGCCAAGGATGTCATCGAGGAATACTTCAAGTGCAAGAAATAAATAAATTTTGGCTCATTAAAAAAAAAAAAGAAAGAAAGAAAGATTCTATAAGAATTCCTAAAATTATATCTGTGATTATTAAGCGCTTTTATAGTTGGACTGCTAGTAGGTCCTTTTCTTTCTTTTTTATTAGATATTTTCTTCATTTTAATTTCAAATGCTATCCCTAATGTCCCCTATACCCTCCTCCCTCCATGGTCCATAAAATACCCACTCCTGTTTCCTGTCCCTGGCATTCCCTTGTACTGAGGCATATGATCTTCACAAGACTAAGGTCCTCTTCTCCCATTAATGGCCTAAAAGGTCATCCTCTGCTACATATTCAACTAGAGACACAAGTTTTGGGGAGTACTGAGTATTTCATATTCTTGTTCCTCCTGTAGGGTTGCAGACCCCTTTACATTCTTGGGTACATTCTATAGCTCCATCATTGGGGGCCTTGTGTTCCATCCTATAGATGACTGTGATCATCCACTTCTGAATTTGACAGGAACTGACATAGCCTCATAAGAGACAGCTATAACAGGGTCCTGTCAGCAAACTCTTGCTGGAAGATATAATAATGTCAGTGTTTGGTGGTTGCTTATTGAATGGACGCCCTGGTATGGCAGTCTTTGGATGGTCCTTCCTTCTCTTTCAGCTCCAAACTTTGTCTCTGTAACTCCTTCCATGGGTATTTTGATCCCCATTCGAAGAAAGAACGAATTATCCACACTTTGATCTTCCTTCTTCTTGAGTTTCAAGTGTTTTGCAAATTGTATCTTGGGTATTAAAGTTTCTGGGCTAATATCCACTTATCAGTGAGAGCATATCATGTGAGTTCTTTTGTGATTGGGTTATCTCACCCAGGATGGTATCCTTCAGATACCATCCATTTGCCTAACAATTTCATTAATTCATTGTTTTTAATAGCTGAGTAGTATTCCATTGTGTAAATGCACCACATATTCTGTATCCATTCCTCTGTCGAGGGACATCGGGGTTCTTTCCAGCTTCTAGCTATTATAAATAAGGCTGTTATGAACACAGTGAAGCATGTGTCCTTATTACAAATTGGAACATCTACTGAGTATATGCCCAGGAGAGGTATTGTTGGATCTTCCTGTCCATGTCCAATTTTCTGAGGAACCACCAGACTGATTTCCAGAGTGGTTGTACAAGCTTGCAATCCCACCAACAATGGAGGAGTGTTCCTCTTTCTCCACATCCTCGCCAGCATCTGCTGTCACCTGAATTTTTGACCTTAGCCATTCTGACTGTTCTGAGGTAGAATCTCAGGGTTGTTTTGATTTGCATTTCCCTGATGATTAAGGATGTTGAACATTTTTTCAGGTGCTTCTCAGCAATTCAGTATTCCTCAGTTGAGAATTCTTTATTTAGCTCTGTACCCCATTTTTTACTAGGGTTATATGATTTTCTGGAGTCCAGTTTCTTGAGTTCTTTGTATATATTGGATATTTGTCCCCCATCTGATTTAGGATTGGTAAAAATCATTTCCCAATCTGTTGGTGGCCTTTTTGTCTTATTGACTAGTGTCTTTTGCCTTACAGAAGCTTTGCAATTTTATGAGGTCCCATTTGTTGATTCTCGATATTACAACACAAACCATTGATATTCTGTTCAGGATTTTTTTATCCTAGTGCCCATATCTTCAAGGCTTTTCCCCACTGTCTCCTTTATAAGTTTCAGTGTCTTTGGTTTTATGTGGAATTCATCGAACCACTTAGAACTGAGCTTTGTACAAGGAAATAAGAATGGATCAATTCACATTCTTCTGTATGATAACTGCCAGTTGTGTCAGCACCATTTGTTGAAAATGCTGTCTTTTTTCCCGTGGATGGTTTTAGTTCCTTTGTCAAAGATCAAGTGACCATAGGTGTGTGGGTTCCTTTCTGGATCTTTAATTCTATTCCATTGATCTACCTGTCTGTCACTGTACCAGTACCATGCAGTTTTTATCACAATTGCTCTGTAGTACAGCTTGAGGTTAGGCATGGTGATTCCACCATATGATCTTTTATTGTTGAGAATAGTTTTTGCTATCCTAGGTTTTTTGTTATTCCAGATTATCCCAAGCATTTGTCCCCGCCGGCAAGAACACACTCAGGACAACCAGAATCTTCTGCGGCAAAGCTTTTATTGCTTACTTATCAGGAGGGAAGACCACGAAACGGGAAAATGGCGCTGCTTATATAGCCCGCAGCCTGACGTTTCAGCACCTGATGTGGCCTGACAGCTCCTGATTCGTTGTTCACCCATCACCCCATTATTACGCCACGAGATGGGCAGTGACTAGGCGTGAGTTCACTCTTGCACTTGAGCATAAGGCTGTTTACTTGTTAGGTGCAGTGGAAGCCAGCACCATCTTATAATGGAGATTGCTCACGGTACGCACACGATTGCTCGCGGCACAGCTCTCCACATCTCCCCCTTTTTATTTTATTAAAATTTGAGGCTGGTCTAGGCCTCTGCAGTCATGTCCATCTGCTGTGGCTCCTGTCTTAGGTCATTCCTCAAATGTCACAGCCTTTCCTGTCATAGGGTAGCCATATCGCCACTGGGTCCCGTGTCTTAGGTTGGTCTGTGCATGAGGAAAGTTGCCCATCTCTGGATACCGCAGTACTGTGTGACAGTAACTGCTAAATGACCTAGGGCGAACTCTATAAAAGAGGCCCGCCACCAATGTCAACTAATTTTTGAGCATAGATAGCCAGATTTCAGGGGAGGCCCCTTGCTCGATGGCTGCAAGTGCTTGAGCAATCACAACCTTGTCATTTGTTTGTTGGGTTCTGAGCTTGCAAACTAAACAGAGCATAAAAACAAGTCCACAGAAGGTGGCAACACCAAATAAACCTACCCCCACCCATTCCTTAAAATAAGAAAAAGCAGATGAAATCCAGGAGGAGAGACCCTCTGTCAATGACAGGTCCACTCCTTTCGACTTGATCCTGAGAACAGCTGCTCTCAGGGTCTCAAGGGTCTCATCGAATCTTTCCTGGAAGATACAAAGAAATCTGCCTAGACAGATTAGCAAACATGTAAATATTGATTTTTCCCAAAGGAGGAAAAATGCGTGACATCCATTTGCCAGCTCAAAGAACGGGAGCTAATAGTGGAGCAGGACTGATAGCCTAGCCCTTGTAAAGTGTGTGATGACTGAGTTATGGGCCAGGTTTTTGGCCACCAGTGAGAAGAAATAATACTTTTGTCTGCTCCTGTATCTAAAATTCCCTTAAAATTTTCCCTTCTATAACTAACTCCAAGGATGGCCTGGCATCTAAAGGCATTATTAAGTAAGCAGAATCTTTTCCAGTAGAACCAATCCCTCTGGCAGCTTGAGGAATACCAGAGGAAGGAAATCAGCCATGTAGGCTTGGCAAAATTATTAGTTGAGCTATTCTGTCTTTTTGTAAAATAGAAAAGACACCTTGAGTGCCGGAACAGAGAACCTGAAGTTCCCCTTTATAATCCTGATCTCCAACTCCAGGGTGGACAATAAGACCTTGTAGGCTACAAGAGCCTGCCTTGTATATCTCTAATTGAACAACAGTCCTTAGCCCAATGATATCCTTTTCCACATTTAGTACACAATCCTGGTGCTGTCCTTTTTATAGGGGCTCTGCAGTCCTTTTTTAAATGTCCTGGTTTGCCACAACTAAAGCAAAGTTTGAGCTCAGTTGAATCCAAGCGCCTCCTCCCCTGCAGAATGGCTGCTGCCAATCCAGCATTAGTAAGCGGCCCTCCAAGCTCATGGCAAACCTTTAACCAGTCCTGTAACCCCTTACTCTTTCTAGGTGTAATTGCTGATCTGCATTCCTGCTTAGCTTGTTCATAAACCAATTGTTCAATTAAAGGCATAGCTGCTTCTGGGTCTCCAAATATCCTCCCTGCTGCCTCTGTCATTCTGTCCACAAAGTCTGAGAAGGACTCCTGTGCACCTTGAGTAATCTTGGTCAAATGCCCACTTGCCTCTCCCTTCTTAGAGAGTGCCTTCCATGCCTTAACAGTGGCAGCTGAGATCTGAGCGTACTCTTCCTAATGATAATCTGTTTGGTTAGCAGTATGCTGTCCCTGACCTGTAAGTAATTCAAACGTCCACGTTCTTTGGTCCCCTTCCATGGTGGCATTGGCCCTTGCCTGCGTCTGGCAGGAGTCCTGCCACAAGGCTTTCCACTCAAGATTCATTCCCATACTGGGGGCTGCAGCTTTTACTACAGTCTGCCAATCACCAGGAGTCATAGAGTGATTCGCAAGCCTTTTGACTTGTGCTATAGTGAAATTTGCACTGACTCCATAATTGCAAACTGTTTCTGCGAGGTCCTTAATCTGTATATACTCTACCGGAGCGTGAACACGCCCTCCCTCAGCTCCTTCAAAAACTGGGAACGCTTGCTGCACTTTTCTCTGTTCCTCTTTTGGAATGAATGAATCTGAATGATACCTCTGCACATAAAGCTCTGAATGGTACCTCTTCAAATAGGGCTGAGATGCACTAGGACCCTGAAGCCAACAGTCTGGAGGTCGAGCAGCAAGCTGGCTTTCGCCAGCCACTTTTTGCCTTTTTCTAGACTGAGTAGCTCGCTTTTTATCTTGCTGGTGCCTTTCTCCCTTATAACAAACTGCTTCCTCCTCCAAGTCCCTTTCTTCAGAGGAGCTAAGTCCTTCTTCTGATTCTGAGCTACTAAGAGCTAGCCGCTTAAACTCATCTAGGGGCGGGTATAAGTTCCTTCTCCTAGAAACCTCCGCTGATTGATCTTTTTTTCTTTTCTTTTTCCTTCTCCTTCCTTCCAATCTCTCCCCAGGTATTCTTCCCTGACATTAACTTTTCCTCAGGTTCAAGACCCGTGGAAAGGCCTGTATGCTTAATTGGTGCACCATGTTTCCTCTTTGCTCCTACTCTCTCTCCCCACTTTACCTCTGATAGACTGTCTTGAATTTCGTCCAGAATTCTCGGCCCTGCCTTAACCACTTGCTGACATGTGAAAAGAAACAAAAAGGTTTCTAACACTGGAGAAAGTTCAAGGCCAGACATACCTCGTAATGCTGTAATGTCCCACAGTTCTGGTTCTGCCTCGTGAACGAGGGATCTCCCTTGCGCCAGTGTGACGGTAGTTCCTGGGTTCCTCGGTGCCACTTATTGCGAGCTTTTGTCCCCGCCGGCAAGAACACACTCAGGAAAACCAGAATCTTCTGCAGCAAAGCTTTTATTGCTTACTTATCAGGAGGGAAGACCCCAAACCGGGAAAGTGGCGCTGCTTATATAGCCTGAAGCTTGACGTTTCAGCACCTGATGTGGTGTGACAGCTCCTGATTCGTTGATCATCCATCACCCCATTACTACGCCACGAGATGGGCAGTGACTAGGCATGAGTTCACTCTTGCACTTGTGCATAAGGCTTGTTTACTAGTTAGGAGTAGTGGAAGCTAGCACCATCTTATAATGGCAATTGCTCGCAGCAAGGCTCTCCACACCAGATGCATTTGCAAATTGCCATTTCTAACTTGGTGAAGAATTGAGTTGGAATTTCCATGGGGATTGCATTGAAGCTGTAGATTGCTTTCGTCAGGATAGCAAATTTTTGTCTATATTAATTCTGCCAATACATGAGCATGGGAGATCTTTCTTTCTTCTGAGATCTTCTTCAATTTTTTTTCTTCAGAGACTTGAAGTTTGTATCATACAGATATTTCCCTTCCTTAGTTAGATTCACACCCAGATATTTTATATTATTTAGGACTACTGTGAAGGGTGCTGTCTCCCTAATTTCTTTCTCATCCTGTTTTTCTTTATGTAGAGAAAGGCCACTGATTTTTTTTTTTTTGATTTAATTTTATATCCAGCTACTGCATAGAAGCTGTTTATCAGGTTTAGAATTTCTCTGGTGGAATTTTTAGGGTCACTTATAGATATGATCATATCATCTCCAAATAGTGATGTTTTGACTTCTTGTTTTCCAATTTCTATCCCCTTGATCTACTTCTGTTTTCCAATTGCTCTGGCTACGATTTCAAGTGCTATATTGAATAGATAGGAAGAAAGTGGGCAGCCTTGTCTAGTCCCTGATTTTAGTGGGATTGGTTTTAGTTTCTCTCCATTTAGTTTGATGTTGACTACTAGTTTGCTATATATTGTTTTTATTATGTTTAAGTATGGGCCTTGAATTCCTTATTTTTCCATGACTTTTATTATGAATAGGTGTTGGATTTCGTCAAATGATTTCTCAGCATCTAAGGAGATGATCATGTGGTTTTTGTTTTTGAGTTTGCTTATATAGTGGATTACGTTGATGTGTTTCCTTATATTAAACCATCCCTGCATCCCTGGGATGAAGCCTACTTGATCATTATTGATGATCTTTGTGATATGTTCTTGGATTCGGTTTGCATGGACTTTATTGAATATTTTTGCATCTATATTCATAAGGGAAATTGGTCTGAAGTCCTCTATTTTCTTGGGACTTTATATGGTTTAGGTATCAGAGTAATTGTGGCTTCTATAGAATGAATTGAATAGAGTACCTTCTGTTTCTATTTTGTGAAATAGTTTGAGGACAGTTGGAATTAGTTCTTTTTTGAAGGTCTGATAGAACTCTGCACTAAACCCATGTGGGCGGTCCTGGGCATTATTTGGTTGGGAGACTATTAGTGACTGCTTCTATTTCTTTAGGGGATATGGGGCTGTTTAGATCTTTATTCTGATCTGGATTTAACTTTGGTACCTGATTTCTGTCTAGAAAATTGTACATTTTGTCCAAGTTTTCCAGTTTTGTTTAGTATAGCCTTTTGTAGTAGGATCTGATGATGCCTAGGATTTCCTCAGGTTCTGGTCTTATGTCTCCCTTTTCATTTCTGATTTTGTTAATTAGGATACTGTCCCTGTGCCCTCTGGTTCGTCTGGCTAAGGGTTTATCTATCTTGATAATATTTTCAAAGAACAGGTTCCTGGTTTGGTTGATACTTGAATAGTTCTTTTTGTGCCCACTTGGTTGATTCCAGCCCTGAGTTTGATTATTTCCTGCTATCTACTCCCCCTTGTAAATTTGCCTCCTTTTGTTCTAGAGCTTTTAGGTGTGCTGTCAAGCTCTTAGTGTGTGCTCTCTCTAGTTTCTTTTTGGTGGCACTCAGAGCTATTGGTTTTCTTTGTGGGACTACATTCATTGTGCCCCATAAGTTTGGGTATATTGTCCCTTCATTTTCATTAAACTCTAAAAAGTGTTTAATTTCTTCTTTATTTCTTCCTTGACCAAGTTATCATTGAGTAGAGTGTTTTTCAGCTTTCATGTAAATGTTGGTTTTCTATTATTTATTTTGTTATTGAAGATCAGCCTTCGTCCAATGTGATGTGATAGGGTGTATGGGATACTTTCAATATTTTTTTGAGTCCTGTTTTGTGACTGAATATATGGTCAATTTTGGAGAAGGTACCATGAGGTGCTGAGAAGATGTTATATCCTTTTGTTTTTGGGTAAAATGTTCTGTAGACATCTATTAAATCCATTTGTTTCATAACTTCTGTTATCTTCAATGTGTCTCTGTTTAGTTTCTATTTCCAGGATCTTTCTATTGATAAGAGTGGGTTGTTGAAGTCTCCCACTATTATGGTGTGCAGTGCAATGAGTGATTTGAGCTTTACTAAAATTTCTTTAATGAATGTGGATGCCTTTGCATTTGGAGCATAGATATTCAGAATTGAGGGTTCATCTTGGAAGATTTTACCTTCAATGAGCATTAACTGTCCCTGTTTGTCTTTTTTGATAACTTTGGGTTGGAAATTGATTTTATTCTATATTAGAATGGCTACTCCAGCTTACTTGTTCAGACCATTTGCTTGGAAAATTGTTTTCCAGCCTTTTACTCTGAGGTAGTATCTGGTTTTGTCCCTGAGGTAGGTTTCTTTTATGGAGCAAAATGTTGTGTATCGTTTATATAGCCAGTCTGTTAGTCTATGTGTTTTTATTGGTGAATTGATTCCAGATTAAGACAACTTCAGACCAACTTCTCTTATGAATATCAATGCAAAAATACTCAATAAAATTCTCCCCAAACTAAAAGGGCTATTAGGTTCTTTTCTGATAGTCAAAACTGCAATGAGAACTGCCAGTTTTCCAAGTGTCACTGGCTAATTGCTCTTAGATAGTAACTAGGCTTTCTCCTACTCAAAGCACATTCCAAGAGGTTGTATAACAATTAACCAAAGGTCATCAGAAGGGAACTAATGATTTATTATAGGTTCTAGGGTAGAAGATAAAATATTGATTGGATTTACCTATACAAAACTTCACTAATATCTTAGTTATGGTTTGATACCTTCAGTGAACCTGTTGATCTGAGACAGTTGATGAACTTTGTAACATGTGGTCAAGTATTCTGAAATACGTATAAGTGCTGAGGGCAAAGAGACGAGGAAAATCAAGAGAGAAGTTTTTTTTTTTTTTTTTTTTTTTTTTTTTTGCCTTTCTCCACTTAGACTAATTTTTTTTCCCTTTCCCCACTTTGAAGAATTTTTCCCTTTCCCCACTTAGGATCTTTCTGCTTTTCCGGTTATATAACTTTCATATAAAATGTTTTATAACTTAGTAATAACTTCTATAATCACTTCTCTAAATTCCTTCTCTTTCTGTGACATCTGACTAGTAGGCCATCACTGCAAAGAGAGGCCCATTGGACTTGCAAACTTTATATGGCCCAGTACAGGGGAACACCAGGACCAAAACAGGTTAGTGGGTGGGTAGGGGATTGGGGGTGGGTGGGTATGGGGGACATTTGGGATAGCATTGAAAATGTAAACGAGGAAAATACCTAATTAAAAAAAATGTGTAGCCCAGACTGGCCTCGAACTCGTGATCCTCCTGCCTCTGCCTCCTTCAGCAAATCCTATCTGCGTCCACCACTACAGGCATAACAACAGATCCTGAAGAAATCCAAAACACCATCAGATCCTTCTACAAAAGGCTATACACAACAAAATTGGAAAACCTGGGCGAAATGGACAAATTTCTCGACAGATACCAGGTACCAAAGTTGAATCAGGATCAAGCTACTCAGCTATTAAGAAACAAAGACATCCTGAGCTTTTCAGGCAAATGGATGTAACTCGGAAATATCATTCTGAGTAAGGTAACTCAGAACCAAAAGGACATGCATGGTATATACTCATTAATAAGTGGATATTAGCCAAAAAAGTGTAGAATACCCACTATACATTCCGCAGAACTTAAAAAGGTTATCAAGCCACAAGGCCCAAGTGAGGATACCTCAATCCCACTTGGAAGGGAGAAGAAAGAAATCACAGGGTGGAAGTGGGGGTGGGGGTGGGGGGAAGGTCTCAAGTGGGGAAGAGGACCAGGAGTACTAGAGAAGAACATGATCAGGTATTGGGTAGAGAAAAACAAAAAACAAAAAACAAAAAAAAAAAAACTGAAGCCCTGAGGGCCAGCAGAAAGAATGAAAACAGGCAACCTATGGAGGTATGACATTGGGGGACCCTCCAGAATGTACCAGAGCCCTGGGAGGTGAGAGACTCTCAGGACTCAAATGGAGGTACCTTAGATGAAATGCCCTACAGTGGGGAGTAGGAACTTGTAGATGGGGAGTAGGAACTTGTAGAATCCACATCCAGTAGAAAGATAAGGAAGGCATCAAGTGAGTGATGGGGTTGCCATCCAACGTCAAAAGCTCTGACCCAGAACTATTCCTGTCAAAAAGACCTTCAGGAACAAAAACAGAGAAGAGCCTGATGGAAATGAGGTCCAGTGAAAGGATCAAGGTGGGGCCCAGCTTGGGGAAAGGCCCAAGTCCTTACACTACTAGTGAGGCTATGGAATGCTCACAAAATGGGGCCTATCATGACTGTACTCCGAATGACCCAAAAAGCAGCTGGAAGAGTCAGGTGCAGATATTTACACCCAAACAATGGACAGAAGCTGCTGATCCCTCTGGTTCAATGAGGGAAAAGCTGAAAGAAGCTGAGGAGGAGGGCATCCCTGTATGAGGACAAACAGTCTCATTTAACCTCTGATCTCCAAGACCACTTTGACACTGCGCCACCAACCAGGCAGAATATACCAGCTGACATGATGCCCCAAACACATATACAGCATAGGACTGCCTGGTCTGGGTTTAGTCAAAGAAGATGTACCAAACCCTCAAGAGACTGGAGGCCATAGACAGTCTCTTGGGGAGGTCTGGTGAGGTTGGTGGTGAAGACAATTTTGTGGAATTGGTGGGCGGTGGTATGGGATGTGGAACAGTCTGAGGGTGGACCAGGAGGGGTATAACACCTGGAGTATGAAGAAAAGATTAAATAAATCAAAAAAGATAAATAAATAAATAAATAAATAAATAAATAAATAAATAAATTCTAAATGAAAACTGGCCTTTAAAGAAGGTTTCTTTCTTTTGAGTACATTCTCTCTCTCTCTCTCTCTCTCTCTCTCTCTCTCTCTCTCTCTCTCTCTCTCTCTCTCTCTCCTCTTTCCTCTTCCTTCTCTTCCTATTTCTCACTTGCTGCTTTGCTCCAGAATATTTCTCAAAAGTCACCTATTATTCTACCTATGTTTAGAAGGGAGTGAGTCTCTGCCTCTTTAAGGTATCTAGGGGAGTTTTTTTCCTATTAAAATTAAAATGAGAGTATTGGCCTGGAAATTACCCAATGCTTGTTTTGTAATGTGTGGCACTTTCCTGATACTTCCAGAGGAGTTCCTACTGATTGAAAATTTTGTGTCTGTGTATCAGAGGGAGAAAAATAAATGGAGAAAGAGAGGATAAGGTGGGAGTACTCATTGTTTTTTAATTGCTGAGAAATAATCTATGCATTAGACACACCAGTGCTTTGCTCATTTCCCAGATAAAACACGTGCTTTTAGCTAACAAAGATTACAAACAAATATATTAAAAATATGTAAGTATATTTTCGTGAGAATATGTTTTCCATTGATTTAATTATCAGAAATAATATTTTTCAGTCCTATACTTAATTTGTGTAGCCCCTAGATATGATTCCCTGAAATATGTGTACTTGGGCTTTTGAAATATATTGAGATAGCTATCCAGGCTCTATTCTAATCTATCAGAACAATGTATGTCAGTTATAATAAGTATATAATATCCCTAATATAATTACTGAATATTATATAGATATACCAAGGCATCAAACTTTAGCCCTTAGAGATGCCCAGACAAAGATAGCTGATAATAAATAGCTCTGAAAAGATAGTTAATAAAATTTATATTTGTCCACTTTTGTGAAGTAAAACCCCTCTGCACAGATATTTCTTTCATGATAGGGAATAGAGGTCCTAACTGTCACAGGAACAGATTTATATAGTTTGTCAAAGAATTCTTTACATGATTACAAAAGAGGTCGAATATACATGATATAGACTTTAGTTGAATTGAACTTTTATAAAGAGAACTTTGATAAAAAATAATATTTACTCTATGGGTGCTTTCAAAAAATAGAATGGTTTGCATGGAACAAGTTAGTATTGGAAGGATTAAAAGTTCCAAGCTATCCTTGGTTACATACTAAGTTTGGGCCAGCCTAGGCTATATGACAACCTGTCTGAAAATAGGAAATTACTGGAACCAGTAGTTTATCTTTATGAATCCTGTACTTTGGAGACTGAATCATGAGCAATATCAGACGTACAAGGACTATCAGTGCCAGAAAGTATAAACAGAATTTCCCAAACAAAAATAATTTAAGAGTTATACTTAGGGGCTTGATTATGTTGCCACGGAATAAAAGCACTTTGAGATGAGAGTGGTCAGTAATGAGGAGTGAGTATTGCTCTTGCACAGGACTCACGTTGGGTAGCTCGCAGTCACCTTCAGCTTGAGCTTCAGGAGGCCTCTAGCACCTGTGGGCATGTGCATTTACTTACATATGTATGTATGTACCAACACACACACACACACACACACAAACTTAAATAATAGGGAAACGTACTTTGCATCTATCAGTTTAAAGGAAGTTTGATTTGAATGTACTTAAAAGAGGTGCCTCATAACCAAAGTATGAAATCTGCTAGTCTTCCACAAATTAGGTGACTCAGAGCCACTAGTCAAATAAATTACACCCTAGACATGGGCATCCATGAGGTCCACTGGATAAGTGTGGATAGAGATTGATGGTAGAGCTATTGGATTATGTAAGGGGAGGCTTAAATAAAACTGAGAGATTCACAGACTCATGTGATATAAGCTGGCTTTTGTTTGTGTGTTGGTATTATATAGTATTATAATCCTTACTTGCTTTCAAGACATATTTCATATAGTTCAGACTGTCCTTTATCTCACTTAATAGCTCAATATGACTATGAACCACTGATACTCCTGCTTTCCCTTTCCAGAACAGCTAGGATTAAAGAGAGGTACCAGCATGCCCTACTTGATGCAGTTTTAGAGATCAAACCCAAGGCTTTATGCATGAGAATAAAGTACTCTACCAATTCTACTTCTGCAGCTGCAAGCCTTCCTGTTAAGGACAAGTCCAAGACAACATTTCTTATCCTTAACACATCATGCCTATGGCTGTATTCATTAAAGCCCTCTGCTGTCTAATTTAATATGAACTTCACACAAGTCAGAGCCATTTGAGAATATTCAATTTCAATTGAGAAAATAACCCTATCAAACTTTTGCCTGAAAAAGGCTTTGTTGAATTTTATTAATTAATGATTGCTATGGAAGGATATCCCAGTTGGCAGTATCAGCTCTGGACTGTTGGTACTGGATGCTTAAAAAAAAAAGTAGGCTGATCTACATAGGGAGGTTCTGAGTCCAAAACAAAACAAAAATAAAATCAATAACAAAAACAATAACAAAAACAAAGAAACACAAAACGGAAGGTTAATGAGATGCTAAGCAAATAAAGCACTTGCTAAGCAAGTATGAGGCCTTCATTCCATTCTCAGAACATACATGAATGTAAAGAGGGAACTGCATTCAGCAAAGTGATGCTCTGACTTCCCCATGTGCTCTAGATCACATATGCTACCACATAATAATAATAGTAATAATAATAATAATAATAAATAATGTGTTTTTAAAATGAAAAGAAAATTTTATTCAGTCATATTATATTAGGCTTATTAAAAAAAAAAAAAAACTAGCACAGAGGAAGAGAAAATGGAGTAGTATTGATAGTTTGAGGCAAGCATGAACTACATTAAGAAGGTTAGCACCTTATAACTTTCTGTAGGTATCCTGGCCAAAACAAGGTACATGAAAGTTTATTTTACACACAAATTCAGACTATAGTCCATCACTGTTGGGGCATCAGTGCAACAGGAAGTAGCAGAAACTTGACACAAGTCAAGAGTAGAGATCAAGGAATTGATGTGTGTATGCTTACTAGAGCTTAATTTGCTTTCTTTATTCTCATACACTCCAGAATCCCCATCGTAGATAACGTTGCCACAACAAGGGAAGTTCTTCCCGTATAAATTAAAAGTAATCAAGATGCAGGCCCACAACCATGCTCACAGACTAAGTAGTATAGACAATCCTTCATTCAGATTTCCCTCCCAGGCAATTCTATATTGTGTTAAGTATATAATATTAACCATCACAGCTTCATTCATTGTTAACCTGTCACATAGACACATCACATTATGTTTTAGACATAACCTACCAACCCTTATTTCCAAAGTTCTCTGTGTGTTTAATAATGCAAAATACAGTCCAACTTTAAAAGTCCTCATAGTCTTTAAAAACTTTACCACATCAAAAAATGTATTGTGATATCCTGTAGAAAATTATGTTATTGCTATGCATGATAGAATAATGTAAGAATTCTTATCCCAAAATAAAAATAAGTATCTAGGAATAGCAAGTGATGATTATACAAAAAGCCAAAATCAAGCAGAGAAATGAAATCCTCCAGTTCTGGGGCTTTTCATGGAGAAATCAGCTTTGGTGTCCCAATCCCTCTACATATGCTATCTTCAGCACACACAGATTTTCTAAGCATTTAAACTGATTCCATTTCTCACCTCCAGATGTCCTTGTCCAGACATTAGATCATGTCCCATCATCCTGGCATTTCTAATACTCTGGAATCTCTACAGTAGCTTAAACTTTACCTTCATAACTTCATGCAACAGCCTCTTGGGGCTTCTTTGCCAGGATTCAAACTCTGTCACACAGCTCTTGGCCTCAGCTGTTCTTAAAGACTCTCTTAGTATTTCATCTTTCATATATTAAATTTAGAAAAATGTAGACATTGCCACCAAATTTCATGACTAGCCCAAGAGGTAACCTAGTTTTACTGGACCATAGCTGTATCATCTTCTCTGTGCTGACCATTAGGAAATACAATCCTATGGGCAGGTCATCTTTGTTTTAAATGGTACCAATCTCTTATATTGACAGCTGCTTTATTGTCAGTATTCTGCTTTTCCTAAACTTGAAGCTTTCCTAGCTACCTTTTCTTCACAAACTAAATTAACTAATTTTCTTTAAATCCAAGCTCCGTCTCAGGTCCACCAGATAGATACAGGCAGAGTTAGCCAGATTCTTGGCCAAAATATCATAGAAGTAAACCTTAGCCTTATTCTGGGTAAGAGTCTATTTTCCCTTGAAATATCTTGAGCTGGTTCCCAATGTCTGCATTTCTCTCAACATTCCTATCTTTCAAACTTACATTATGACAATCTGTAACATTTCTTTAAAAGCATTCAATGGCTTTTCTACCAAAAAGTGCCAAATTCTTCCACATCCTTAGCACAAAAGAGTAACAAAAGCCTCATAGCCACATAGTCAGCTTTAATGCTTTACGTCATTCTTCTCTGATTGTGAGTATGGATATAATATGACTACAGTAATTTCCCTACTTTAACCCTTTTAACTTTTTTAGGTTTGAAGTTGGTCCATAGAGTTGTGAGTTTGTAACATTCTCTTAAAACATTTTAAATATTTTTCACACAAAATGAAGATGTTTTATTTCCATTTTTAATTTTATTACATTTAATTAAAATATAATTACATCTCTCCCCCTTTTACCTTTAATCCCTCCAGTCTCTTCCATGTTACCACTCACTCTCAAATTCGAGTATTTCTTTCTTGGATTATTATTGTTTTGCACACACACACACACACAATGCTTAATCCAGGTTTATGATTTGTATTTATGTGGTTTCAGGACTGATGACTTTATATTGGTCAATCACAGGGCTTAGAGAGATCAATGTTCCTTTTCTCACTAGTCATTATCTACCTGTAGTACTTTTGCTGTGGTTGGGAACACTGAAATTTTTCTCCTTCCACATTAAAATGTTTATTGATACTTTTATTATTCATGATTTGGTTAAGCAGGCATTACTAGGAGAGGTGGTTTCATGGCAGAAGTCCTGAAATTCTGACTCATACTGGATGCAGTTGTGCTATTATATCAATTGAGGCTAGGCTACGCATGATATATTGATCTTTGCATTATGCCCAGTGTGGATTTCTGTAACAGGTTCCATTTATGGTAAAGAGAAATTTCTTAGATGAGGGTGAAAAGTACACTTCTAATACAATACTGGATTTTCTTCCTGTTGTGTGGACCCTGTGTTCAATTAGATAGCTGCTTAAAATCTTTTAATCTAGATTTATTTAGCTATAATTTAACATATAATAGTCCCAGTTACCAGATCTATACTTTTTCACTAAGTATGTTATCTTTTGTAATCATATCTAAAGTTAATGTATCTAAAAAGTTTGACCATGTTTCATCAGCACTAGTATCATTGGCAAATGTAAAACATACAGAGTTCCCAAAGCTTTTTAATCATTCCCAATTCTAAGGTATACTAATTTTAGTTTTAAATACCTCTCCTGGGCATATATCCAGAAGATGCCCCAACTGGTAAGAAGGACACATGCTCCACTATGTTCATAGCAGCCTTATTTATAATAGCCAGAACCTGGAAAGAACTCTGATGCCCCTCAACAGAGGAATGGATACAGAAAATGTGGTACATCTACACAATGGAGTACTACTCAGCTATATAAAGAATGAATTTATGAAATTCCTAACCAAATGGATGGACCTGGAGGGCATCATCCTGAGTGAGGTAACACATTCACAAAGGAACTCACACAATATGTACTCACTGATAAGTAGATATTAGCCCCAAACCAAGGATACCCAAGATATAATATACAATTTCTAAACACATGAAACTCAAGAAGAATGAATACTGAAGTGTGGACACTATGCCCCTCCTTAGAATTGGGAACAAAACACCCATGGAAGGAGTTACAGAGACAAAGTTTGGAGCTGAGATGAAAGGATGGACCATGTAGAGACTGCCATATCCAGGTATCCACCCCATAATCGGCATCCAAACGCTGACACCATTGCATACACTAGCAAGATTTTATTGAAAGGACCCAGATGTAGCTGCCTCTTGTGAGACTATGCCGGGGCCTAGCAAACAAAGAAGTGGATGCTCACAGTCAGCTAATGGATGGATCACAGGGCTCCCAATGGAGGAGCTAGAGAAAGTAGCCAAGGAGCTAAAGGGATCTGCAACCCTACAGGTGGAACAACATTATGAACCAACCAGTACCCTGGAGCTCTTGACTCTAGCTGCATATGTATCAAAAGATGGCCTAGTCGGCCATCACTGGAAAGAGAGGCCCATTGGACACGCAAACTTTATATGCCCCAGTACAGGGGAACGCCAGGGCAAAAAAGGAGTGGGTGGGTAGGGGAGTGGGGGTGGGTGGGTATGGGGGACTTTTGGTATACATTGGAAATGTAAATGAGCTAAATACCTAATAAAAAATGGAAAAAAAAAGAAATGCTTTCATTGTGTCCCATAGGTTTGGGTATGTTGTGGCTTCATTTTCATTAAACTCTAAAAAGTCTTTAATTTCTTTCTTTATTGCTTCCTTGACCAAGGTATCATTGAGAAGAGTGTTGTTCAGTTTCCACGTGAATGTTGGCTTTCCATTATTTATGTTGTCATTGAAGATTAGTCTTAGGCCATGGTGGTCTGATAGGATACATGGGACAATTTCAATATTTTTGTATCTGTTGAGGCCTGATTTGTGACCAATTATATGGTCAATTTTGGAGAAGGTCCCGTGAGGTGCTGAGAAGAAGGTATATCCTTTTGTTTTAGGATAAAATGTTCTGTAGATATCTGTTAAGTCCATTTGTTTCATAACTTCTGTTAGTTTCACTGTGTCCCTGCTTATTTTCTGTTTCCACGATCTGTCCATTGTTGAAAGTGGTGTGTTGAAGTCTCCCACTATTATTGTGTGAGGTGCAATGTTTGCTTTGAGCTTTACTAAAGTGTCTTTAATGAATGTGGCTGCCCTTGCATTTGAAGTGTAGATATTCAGAATTGAGAGTTCGTCTTGGAGGATTTTACCTTTGATGAGTATGAAGTGTCCCTCCTTGTCTTTTTTGATAACTTTGGGTTGGAAGTCAATTTTATCCAATATTAGAATGGCTACTCCAGCTTGTTTCTTCAGACCATTTGCTTGGAAAATTGTTTTCCAGCCTTTCACTCTGAGGTAGTGTCTGTCTTTTTCCCTGAGATGGGTTTCCTGTAAGCAGCAGAATGTTGGGTCCTGTTTGTGTAGAAAGTCTGTTAGTCTATGTCTTTTTATTGGGGAATTGAGTCCATTGATATTAAGAGATATTAAGGAAAAGTAATTTTTGCTTCCTTTTATTTTTGTTGTTAGAGTTGGCACTCTGTTCTTGTGGCTGTCTTCTTTTTGTTTTGTTGAGGGATTACTTTCTTGCTTGTTCTAGGGTGTGATTTCTGTCCTTGTATTGCTTCTTTTCTGTTATTATCCTTTGAAGGGCTGGATTCGTGGAAAGATATTGTGTGAATTTGTTTTTTTTGTGGAATACTTTGGTTTCTCCATCTATGGTAATTGAGAGTTTGGCCAGGTATAGTAGCCTGGGCTGGCATTTTTGTTCTCTTAGTATCTGTATAACATCTGTCCAGGCTCTTATGGCTTTCATAGTCTCTGGTGAAAAGTCTGGTGTAATTCTGATAGGCCTTCCTTTATATGTTACTTGACCTTTCTCCCTTACTGTTTTTAATATTCTCTCTTTATTTAGTGCATTTGTTGTTCTGATTATTATGTGTTGGGAGGAATTTCTTTTCTGGTCCAGTATATTTGGAGTTCTGTAGGCTTCTTGTATGATCATGGGCATCTCTTTCTTTATGTTTGGGAAGTTTTCTTCTATTATTTTGTTGAAGATATTAGCTGGCCCTTTAAGTTGAATATCTTCATTCTCATCAATTCCTATTATCCGTAGGTTTGGTCTTCTCATTGTGTCCTGGATTTCCTGGATGTTTTGAGTTAGGATCCTTTTGCATTTTGTATTTTCTTTGACTGTTGTGTCGATGTTCTCTATGGAATCTTCTGCACCTGAGATTCTTTCATTTCTTGTATTCTGTTGCTGATGCTTGCATCTATGGTTCCAGATCTCTTTCCTAGGGTTTCTATCTCCAGTGTTGCCTCGCTTTGGGTTTTCTTTATTGTGTCTACTTCCCGTTTTAGTTCTAGTATGGTTTCGTTCATTTCCATCACCTGTTTGGATGTGTTTTCCTGTTTTTCTTTAAGGACTTCTACCTGTTTGGTTGTGTTTTCCTGCTTTTCTTTAATGGCCTGTAACTCTTTAGCAGTGCTCTCCTGTAATTCTTTAAGTGACTTATGAAAGTCCTTCTTGATGTCCTCTATCATCATCATGAGAATTGCTTTTACATCTGGGTCTAGATTTTCGGTTGTGTTGGGGTGCCCAGGACTAGGTGGGATGGGAGTGCTGCGTTCTGATGATGTTGAGTGGTCTTGATTTCTGTTAGTAGGATTCTTACATTTGCTTTTCGCCATCTGGTAATCTCTGAAGCTAGCTGTTATAGTTGTCTCTGTTAAGAGCTTGTTCTTCAGGTGACTCTGTTAGCCTCTATAAGCAGACCTGGGAGGGTAGTTCTCTCCTTATTTTCAGTGGGCAGAGTATTCTCTGCAGGCAAGCTCTCTTCTTGCAGGGAAGGTACCCAGATATCTGGTGTTCGTACTGGACTCTTGGCAGAAGTTGTGTTCCACTCACTAGAGGACTTAGGATCCCGTGTGGAATCCTGTGTGGGCCCTTGCGGGTGTCAGGTGACTCTGCTGGCAAGGTACCCTGGTGCTCGAATGGAATGGAAGGGTCTTGTGCCCCAGGTCAGGCCCGGGTAGTCTGCTTCCCTATTTACCAAAGTCTCAGGTTCTGCGCAATTGGATTGGGGCAGGCGCTATGTTCCACTCACCAGAGGTCTTAGGATCCCGTGGGGAATCCTGTGTGGGCCCTTGGGGGTGTCAGGCGACTCTGCTGGCAAGGTACCCCGGGGCTCGAGTGGAGCAGAAGGGGCTTGTGCCCCAGGTCAGGCCCAGGTAGTCAGCTTCCCTATTTACCGCAGTCTCAGGTTCCCCACGATTGTATTGGGGCAGGCTCTGTGTTCCACTCACCAGAGGTCTTAGGATCCCGTGGGGAATCCTGTGTGGGCCCTTGCGGGTGTCAGGCGACTCCGCCGGCAAGGTACCCCGGGGCTCGAGTCGGATTAACAACTTTTGGATTAGAATGGCTAGAAGATAAATAAGAAAAGCAAATTAAAATTAAGTTAACTATTGGGTAAGCAAGCCTAATTAATATGCTTTATTGGCAAAACCAGAAACTAATATAGAGAAAACCATCAAAGTTTCAACTTTGAGGTCAAAAGAGCTTTGAAACAAAAACCTTTTTAAAAGTAGGGATGTGAAAATTTTAATTTCTCATTTGTTTAGTGTTGCATGAGACTGTTGAAAAGATAGTGACAATGGGATAGAAGTCAACATAAGATTCAAAGTCACACAAAACATTAAAATAGACAGCATTTGCTGAATAAAAGTGTAATTTTAAAACTTAGTGAAATATTTATTAGTAAAATACTATTTGAAAGCATGTGGCAATGATAGCAGTCTAAAGCCCACACTAAAACCTTAGCTTATCTTTGGAGTTATTAATAGTATGCCAAAATTGTCATGTCTTCCTTTGAGACACGGATGCATTTGATGAAATCATATTCTCTCTAAACTTTTCATGACATCATCACTGCTGACAAGTATGAAGAAAGCAATGACTTGACTAGTTATTGGTGTTGCAGTAAGTTTGTATTTTATTTTATTTACATTCCAAATATCCCACCTCCTGATCCCACCTCCTACAGTTCTTCAACCCATTCTTCTTCCCCATTTCCTCTGAGAGGGTGTTCCACAAGCCACCCACCCCATCTCACCTCAACATATCTCACACCAGCATCCCTGATGCATCAAGTCTCTCCAGAATTCGGTCTATCTTTTCCAACTGGGCTGGAAAAGGCAGTACTCTGCTACATATGTGCCAGGGGCCATGGACTAGCCCAAGTATGCTCTTTGGCTGGTGGCTTAGTCTCTCAGATCTTCCAGGGAGTTTGGGTTAATTGATACTCTTGGTAATCCTATGGGGTTGTCATCTTCTTCAGTTCCTTCAAACTTTTCCCTAACTCTTCTGTATGCGTCCAATGATTAGCTGTAATTATCTGCATCTGTTTCAGTCAGTTGCTGTTAGAGACACTAGGGGCCCTGTCTATCAATTGGAGGTGGTCTTTCCAGGTTCCATCTCCCCACTGTTGGGTATTTCGGCTAAGATCACCACCGAGTTCTGGGAGCCTCTCACATCCCAGGTCTCTGGGACTTTCTAGAGTTCCTAAGAGCTCCCCACCACCAGATTACACGCCTGGTACCTGGATCAGACACCCTGAAACTGGAATCATAGATGATTTCAACTTACAAAGAATGTGTAGAGAATCGAATGTTTTCTCTGGAAGAGTACTGGCTATCACTCCTCACCACTGAGCAATCTCTCCAATTCAAGAATAGTATTTCTTTAAGGCAAGATGTCTTTTCTAGAAGTTCTTAAATTGGAAATTATAGATAAAACTATTTTGTAACATGATGTTAAATGTCTGAGAATATGTTTCCATGTGTACCTTAAAATACTAGATTAATTTAAAATGTTAATTGTCACTAAACAACATTAATAACTATTTTTCATTCCATTTTTCATGCAGGTTATTGAAGACTAAATAAATAGACTGATGTTATGCCAGGCATGGTTGTGCACGCCTTTAATCCCAGCACTCGGGAGGCAGAGGTAGGTGGATTTCTGAGTTCGAGGCCAGCCAGGTCTACAAAGTGAGTTCTAGGACAGCCGGGGCGCCAGGGCTATACAGAGAAATTCTATCTCACAAAACCAAAAAAAAAAACAAACAAACAAAAAAAAAACCAAAAAAAAAAAACAAAAAAAAACCAAAAAAATAAAATAAAATAAAAATAAAATAAAGAAGTCTGATTTTATTGGATTGATGCATTTAAAATTAATGCAAAATATAACATACGATTATTCCCACAATGAAGATATCCATAAGATATCTTAGGTGATAAAATGTTTTAGCAGTGAACTATATTTTAACAGAGAGATCATTGAGAAGCCCTTAACTTGTGTCCTTTATTATCCAAAATAGGGTATATTATGTGTATGTTTGTATATATGTATGTATGTATGCATTGTATGTGTGTGTCATTCTGTGAGTATATTTGAACTTTGTGAGGGTGCGAAAAGAAAGCGTTATGAATCAAGCAGTCCAGGAAGCAGGGGGGTGTCTCCTCTGGAGTTATACATCCCAGGATTTGGCTATATTTGAAGCCAGCAAACTCTAACAATAGTCTTGCTAATATCCCCTTCTAAATTTGAGTCATATTTCTATACCCAGTGCCTAAATTGTTGCTGTATGAACAATATGGATGCTGTATATTCAAACTCTGCCCTTGTGATTCAATAACAATCTCAGTTAACTACTAAGACATCCTTTTAGATACTGTTTTGTGAACACAGACAAATAATAAAATTCTTCTAGTTTTTGAGCTTTATGATAGCTATGAATTTCAACAAGATATCATAAGGACCTATTAATAATTAGGGGTTTGGCAAAGGTAAGTGCTTGATCATGGACCATTTTCCCCTTTGGTTAATGCCTCACATGTTGAATTATACCATATCAGAATATACATGAATATTTGTCTTAAGGATTACACAGAATAAGAAAATAAACAGAATAGGAAAGTGAATGGAAGATAGGTTTGAAATTACTAATTAATTTACAAAATTATTTTTAAGATGGAATTTAAAGTGAGAGATAGTAATGGTTAGTGAAGTTGTTCAAAAACGAAAATTTTGTAGAGAAAATAATTTTCTACTCCAGACCTATAGACTAGTGTGTTCCAAAAAGGGAAAATAACTGGTATTGGTAAGACATAATTTTTATTTGCAGTATTCACTAGGCTAATGCAGAAAAATCATACTTTCCAAGGAAATTTGAGCTATGTAGTAAGATCCTATGGCTTAATAAGTATTCTATTAATACAACAAGATACCATCACCAGGAAAATATTGTAAAATGAAACCATTTAATCATGACTTGCTTACAGTTTCAGAGATTTAGTTCATTCTTACTGTGGTGGGAGTGCAGTAGCATGTAGGCAGACATGTTAATTGAGCAGTAGAAAGAGAATCTTCAGGTAGAAAGAAGAGAGAAACTCTGGTCTTGTAATAGACATTTTGAAATATCAAAATAATACACAGTGTCAATACTTCCAAAAATGTTATACCAATTTCTACAAGGTCATACTTATCCCGACAAGGCCATACCTGCTAACTCTTTCAAATAATGTTACTCAGTATTTATTCAAATATATGAACCTTATGGGGGGCCATCCTTATTCACACTATTTCTAAATACTTTTTTAATTGGACACTTTACTTATTTGCATTTCAAATGTTATCTCCATTCCATGTTTTCCATCTACAATCCCTATATCCCATCCCCCCTTACCATGATTCTATGAGGGTGCTCTCCCAACCACCTACCCACTCCAGCCTCACCGCTCTAGAATTAGGCAAAGAGTGTGGAATACCCACGATACAACTCACGAACTACATGAACTTCAAGAGGAAGTAAGACCAAGGAGTGGATGCTTCCGTCCTACTTAAAAGGGGGAACAAAATAATCAAGGGATGTAGATGATGGGAGGGAATTGTGAAGAAGAGAAGAGGGGGAGGGGAAAAAGAGGGGAAGAATCTGGTATGGGAGAAGACAGGAGAAATGTTCAGAGGGTCAGGACATTGAACAGAGGTGTATAGTAAATGGGGTATGAGGAATTGGTGGTAAAAAACAGAAAGTCCTAGATGCCAAGAAAGCAAGAGCTTCCCAGGACTCCAGAAGGATGGCATTAGCTGAAATACTCCCATAAAGGGGTAGGAAAAACCTGTCAAGACTATATTTTTTAAAGAGAGAAAATAAAGTATTTTCTCCCTCCCTATTTCTCTGTCTCTGTCTCTGTCTCTGTCTCTGGCTGTCTGTCTGTCTGTCTCTGTCTCTGTCTCTGTCTCTCCCTCTCCTTTCCTTCATCTCTCCCTCCATCCTTCCCACTTGGTTGTGTGGTGTGTTCTTGTGGTGGTGATGGTGTGTTTGTGTGTGTATGTGTGTGTTTGTGTGTGTATGTGTGCATGTGAACACACACATGCCTGTGAAGAAATGCCATGGAGTGCATGTATAGGTCAGATGACATCAGAAGTCACTTTTATTTCTCTACAATGTAGGACATAAGAGTCAAACTCAGGCTGTCAGGGTTGGCAGGAAACACTTTACCAGTTGAACCATCTCTACTGCCCATAACATAAAGGTCTATATCTAGTTTTGTTTAGTCTATATATAGTTTAGCTGACTATGGATTTACTTTCTTGGTGTACCCTTGCATAAAGACATTCTTCATATTTCTTGAGTAATTGAAAGAAGGAAAGAAGGAAGGAAGGAAGGAAGGAAGGAAGGAAGGAAGGAAGGAAGGAAGAATAAAATTATAATTTAGAAGTTGTATGTATTTTAAAGGATGTGATATTTGAATAAGAATTGTCCCACATAGGTTCAGATATATGAACTATTGGCTCCCCTATAGTCTGAGATATAAGAACTCTTGGCTTCCCCAAAGCCTCAGACACATTAGTATCCCAGGTGGTGCTGTTTGAGAAGATTATGGAACTTGTATGTCTTAAAGCCTTGCTGGAGGAAGTATGTAAATAGAGACAGGCTTTGAGAGTTTATTACATCTCCCCACATCCAGTTCCCTCTCTGTTTTCTGTATGTGGTTGGAGATGTCATCTCTCACCTTTCTGCTATCCCTGCCCACTGCCTCTCCTGCCATTGTGAACTATCCCTCAATATTAAGCAAAGGAATAAAAAAATAATAAAATAAAATAAAATTCCTATCTTCCATAAATCACTTCATGTCATAGTATTTTATCACAACAAGGTAAAAACTAAAATTTAAGACTTCCTTGGAATGTAAGCTGCTGTACATTAAGTTAAAATAATGAAGTCATTAGGCAAACCAATGAAATTACTGAAAAAGGACTACTGAAATCCCCATAATTTTATACTTTAGCAAGTAGTATAGTAGTGATGTTACTTTCAGAAATATACTATGGTTATATAAAGTATTACTATTAAAGGAAAAATAGATAAATGGCATATGAGAACTCTATCCTGACAATGTTTCTGCATATATAAAATTAATCTAAAACAAAAATTGAAGATTAAATAATTAAGCTTGAGATACTCCTTCCTTTTATGAATACTCAGTAGGGACATATAATTTAGGAGAAATAACAGATGTTTCAAACCTTTGTTTCATAAGGTTTCTGCTACTCTGAAAATGTTTATGCAAATTGAAACGCCCAAAATAAAAATCAGTAAAGAAAATTTTATTTGAACATTGGCATTCTTATTATGAACCACACAAATATAAAGAAATTAAAATTGTAACATAAATATTTATCTTGCTAACATTTTCAATATTGAGTAATGAAGTGTTTGTGCATATTTTACTGTCTTGAAACAGAATCTCAACAATTATCTTAGGCTGTTTTTTTAACTCAAAGTTTTCCTGTCTTAGCCTTCCAAGTATGGCTGTAGCTATGAGTATTAACTACCACACCAGCAACAATTATTTTAGATATTTACAAGAAAACTATTAGCTGGGATATAGGTATCTGCACCGTAGATTTTCAAAACATATAGCTTACTATAACTCTTCAAAATAAAATATCAGTTAACTCACAAAATATCATGTTTACATGATATTAGTTCAATTTTAGGGTAGAAACCTAGATGTCAGAAAAGTTAGTATTTTTTTTTATATTACTAAGATAGTTATATACCCTTGAGTATGTTAGACTTTTTCCCTTTAACATAGAAATCAATAATGGTTTGAAAAGTTGGTACTCTTTTTCAAACTTTTTGTTTGATCTTCCTCAGTTTTAAATCATGCACCTTAGTCCCACTTATCTCCTCATCACCTTGTATCCTGCTTCCACCATTGTAACCACCCCAACAGAATAAGAATCTCATTTTGGACAATATGAACTAACCAGTACCCCGGAGCTCTTGTCTCTAGCTGCATATGTATCTTTTCCATCACTGCAAAGAGAGGCCCATTGGACTTGCAAACTTTATATGCCCCAGTACAGGGGAACCCCAGGGCCAAAAGGGGGGAGTGGGTGGGTAGGAGATTGGGAGGGTGGGTATGGGGGACTTTTGGGATAGCATTGAATATGTAAACGAGGAAAATACCTAATTTTTTTTTTAAAAAAAAAAAAGAAGCTCACTGTGGAATTTGTAGTGTCACAGTGTATGGCCCATAGTGTGCCCTTTTATCTACACTTCTTTGTTTCCAAGTTGTTCATCTATAGAGTCTTAAGAGGTCTCTGCCTTCTACTATATTATCAGTACTAAAGCATAACTGTAACTCCTCTCAGATATCCTGTTGTTGCCCTTTGTCATGGAGATCCTGTAGTATGGAATCTGTAGGGTGGCCATTTTAATCTACTTCAGCAGTTCACCAATGGGTGTCAATGTTGTGGTGGGGCAATTCACAGCCCAGGATCTGGGCCTGAGAGTTATGTGGATAATCAGACCACCAGCTCTGCCACACTACCGCCATCTGGGAGAGCTTTCCTGCCCTTCCCAAGCTTCCCTTTCCAAAGCTGCAGCCAACAAGGGGTAGAAACAACTTTCCTGCTACCATACCCTCAGGGTTGTCTCATTGGTGCCTCTGCCATCAAAGCCAGCTTTACTGTGCTGCCCAGACAAGGTAGAGGGGTCATCCTCCTAAGTGCTACAGCAGGTAAGGGATGGAGCCAGGTCTCTAGCTCTCACTCCCTCTGAGCATGCTCACCAGTAATCCACCAAACCAGGGCCAGCTCCCTCCCTGCTGCTCAGATGAGGTGCATGGCCTACTCTCCCAAGTGCTGCAAGAGGTGATTGGGGCATCTTTCCTGGGCTCATGACCCCATCAGGGACAGCTCTCCTGCCAAGGGTGGTGAGGGCAAAAGGGAGGGAAGGGGTCTCTCCTTTGTCCAAACCACTGCACAGCAAACAAGAGGTAGGACCAGGTTTCCCATGTCCATGCACTCTAGGCACATGATCAGAAAGCCCCAAATCTAGGGCCAGCACTACTCTGCTGCTCAGTCAAGGAAGCCTGTCACTAGAGGCAGGTTTTGAGATCATATATGCTCGTATCTAGCCAGTGTTTAGACAGCTCATTTTTGCTGTCTGTGGATGAAGATTTAGAGGTCTTGGCTTCATCTCCAGCTCTAACAAAAGATCTTCCTGAACACTAACATGCTCCTCGGCAAGACAATAATGGAATAAACCTCTGAAACTGTAAGTCAGCCCCAGCAAAGTGCTTTGCTTTATAGGAATTAATGTGGTCATAGTGTCTTTTCATAACAACAAAACCCAAATTTCGACACATTCCATCCTTACCCTCCAATTCTTTCTCTGCATTTCTTTCTCACGTTCATGTAGGATCCCAAATTTAGAGACCCCCACTTTAGTCCCGGAACAGCAAGCACCCACGAACACAAGAATCCTCTCTTGTTGCAAGACGCACGAGGTTTTATTGGCAGAGCTCTGGGCCGACACGTACCTCGTGCAGGAGGCAGGGGTGTTGGCCCTGAGGCTTGTAAGCTAGGAGTTTTTAAAGAAGCAAAGGAATTTGACAAAGGCTCGGGATTGATTCATTAACAGAAAGATTACATGTCAGCAAAAAGGGGCATTAGAGCTTTGTTCCGGTGGGCTTGGGGCTTATCTTTGTTCACATAACAACCAGTTGATGTATATGAATTTACTCGGCGCCAAGGGGTAACAGAAAGGAGATTCCGGCCAGATGGTGTGAACTTTAGATAAGATGACCCTGCCTTTCCTCGGATTGAGGGGAGATTCCGGCCAGATGGTGTTAGCTTAGATAATGTAGCCCCATTTGTCCTTGAATACCTTTTCATCTTTACGGCCAAGATGTTCTTAGGAATGCATTATCAACAGCCCTGCCTTGGCATGCCTGGGGGCTTGTTCTGCTTTATTCTCAGTCCCAGATCGGAGCTGTGGGCTCCTAAACAAGTTACAATATTTCATCTTCCTTCAGTTCACATTTTACTTTATACTCTGTGATAATGATTAAAAGGTCCAGGTAACAGTAAATAAATAGTAAATTACTAAAATTACTTTTTGTTAATTTATTCAACATTTTATCATTTTCATCACAAATGTAACGCTGTTCTTGTCTAGAATACAAACAAAATCTCAAAGTAAAATGAACTATAATAAGAGGATATTAGCCAAAGAAATACAGATTTCCTAGGATACAATCCACAGAACTCAAGAAACTTAACAACAAGAAGGGCCCAAGTGAGAATGCTTCAATCACACTTGGAAGGGAGAAGAAAGAAATCACACGAGGCAGAGAAAGAGAGAGGGAGAGAGAGAGATGGAGAGAGAGAGAGGGAGAGAGAGAGAGAGAGAGAGAGAGAGAGAGGGGGAGAGAGAGAGAGAGACCTAGGTGGGAGATGGGAGGGGGAGGAAAAAAATGAACACATTCAGGTGTGCGAAGGCAGGAGAGAAGCCCTGAGGGCTAGCAGCCCTCCCAAGTCCACCTGCCCAGAGCATAGGAGGAACTCTGGCCAGATGTGGGCTATCCTCCCTACCCCTCCTTCCCCTGCCCCTTTTAGTTTCCACATATTTGGTTCTAAATTTTCATTTTTTATTAAGTCTATGACAATCCTAGAACTGAGGTATCACAGAAATGGTTCATCCTTGTTTTCTGCAATGATCACTTTTCATAATATTAAAAGAGCTGGAGTTCTATTCATCCCTCCATGTTAAAATTAACAAGGTCCTAAGATTGCTGTTTTTACTGACTGCATGTGCTGTTGTTCCCAGCTCATGTCTCCATTCAGAGATCAAAAACCTGCAGCAGCCTTATGACTTGACTTGGACAATTGAGAATCCTGAAATGGGTTACTGGGCCCAACTGGCTAATACAGAAAAGCCACTTAGGATGCTGTGGTTTCCATATTTAACGTTTGATCTGTGCCGGCTGGCTGACAACTCATGGCCTGACACCCAACAGATTTTACAGCATTCATACCCTAAGTAGACTTAGGGAGACTTTTTATATGTCTGGGGAAAGAGAACTGTGGCATATGGGGAACCAGAACAATTCTATTATGCTTCTTGGGGTTGTGAAACATCGGGATGGAACATATCAAAGGAAGATCTTATCACAGTCGCCTGACAGGGGAGAAAATATGAAGTTCAACTTAAGTTCACCAGCCTAGGAAAGCAGGAAAAGGGCTGGGAAACTGGGAAACCTTGGGGCCTCTGACTTTATATTATTGGGGGAAAACCTCAAACTCATTTTCACAATTAGGCTCCTGATAAAACCAATAGTAAACCCCCTGACTGTGACTGTAGGACCAAACCGAATTCTGGCAAACCCTAAACCTATACCAAGAGGTCTTGGCCTGAAAAACCTATGCCAAAGTCCATTCTCAGACCAGTGTTTGTTGACCTCCCAGGCCTTCCCCAGCAGCCCCCCCCCCCCTCCGGTAGATCTGCTCTGGTCAATAATGCTAAAAACCTTTAAGTTTTTGACCAGTTCCCAACCAGAGCTAACCATCTCCTGCTGGCTGTGTTATTATGCCAGAACCCCTTTTTATGAAGGTGTTGGATTTATATATAAATATAATGAGTCCGAGAGAGACACTGCATGCAGATGGTCCCAAGAAGGCCGAGCCTTAACCCTGCAGACCATATCAGGACAGGGGACCTGACTGGGAAATGCTCCCTTATTACATCAGCATCTTTGTAACCAAAATACCCCCATGGTTCCTTCCAAATGGGTTATTTTCCCCGAACAGGTATCGTGGGCCTGTTCAACAGGGTTGACTCTGTGTGTGCATGGAGAGGTTCTTAATTCCCCTACTGCAAAGGAGTTCTCTATTCTAGTCCAATTGATGCCATGTATAACCTATTATTCAGAGGAAATAGTGCTGAAGAACCTAATAGGGCATGTTGGGGGAGACCTCAAAAGACAGAAGAGAGAAACTATTTCCCTAACGTTGGCTATAATTCTGGGAGCAGGGCTACCTGGTGCAGGCACTGGGATAGCAGCCTTAACATTGCAAGAAAATAACTATACAGCCTTAAATTAGATACAGATTGAGACAGCCAATGCTTAGAAAAATCCATTGCACACCTAGAGTAAAATGTAGATTCCCTGGCTGAGGTAGTTGAACAGAACAGACAAGGGTTAGACTTTGTGTTCCTGCATCAGGGAAGCTTGTGTGTTGATGTATTCAAAGAATGTTGGTTTTATGTAAATCACTCTGGAATCATCAAAGAATCACTAGCTAAGGTTAGAGAAAGCATAGAGAGGTGCCAAAGAGAACAAGAAAACTCCAAAAGCTGGCATCATTCCCTATTTGATAATTCCCCATGGTTAACTACTCTCATTTCCACAATTACAGGGCCCCTTATAATTTTTTTGTTGCTGCTCACATTTGGGCCATGCATAATCAAAAAGCTTTTGCAGTATATAAAGCAGAGATTAGGGACTATTCAACTGATGGTGATGAGGTCCCTGTAAAAACCAGTTAGCACAGATGATTTAGGCCTATAAAGAGTCCAAGATTGGCCTCTAGCGTCACCAAAAAGAGGGGAGAATGTTGTAACCCTCAGATTACTGATAGTAGAGAGACTTCAGTGTTGTACAGACAGAGGCTCCCATCCTCCTTTCCCCCTTCCCCCTTCCCCTGAGGCTATGCAGACAACAGACAGGTGGTTTCTGTGCTGCATCCTCCTGCAGCAGCCTGGGCTGACTCTCCCTCCCCTAGAGTTACAATGACAGGGCCCATAATAAGGACACATTCTCTCTGTCTCTGTGTCTGCAAAAACCAAAACTCCTGCTGGAAAGAACTCCAAGTACCTATCCTTGAGACCTCAGAGAAAAAGCAAGCTCAAGGGAGACCATGGAAAAAGTAAAATGTAAGCAGAGGTCAGGTCACAGACAGATAAAACTGGCCATAACGTTAGTCGTTGAACAGACACTCATTACCCACTGCCCACTTCAGGACTATTACACCTTCTAGTCACCTTTTCTGTAAATATTCACAGAATTCCTATACTGTATATAAACCCAATATTTTTGGACTCAGGGTCACTTGCCAGCATTCATGCAGTGAGTGCTAGGTGGGCGAACCAAGTTTGACTTGAAAATAAGTCTTTTTTGTGAGTTTCAGTAGACTTTGCAATTCTTGGGCTCATCTGGGTTTCCTGTGGACCCAGAGCATAACATACTTAGATATTAAGAATGAGGACATCAAAAAAAAAAAAAAAAAAAAACAAAAAACAAAAAACAAAAAACAAAAAACCAAAAAACAAAAACAAAAAAACTAACAAACAAAAAAACAAAACCAAAAGCAAAACCAACAACAACAACAAAAAACAAAACAAGACAAAACAAACAAACAAACAAACAAACAAACAAACAAAAAACAATGAGGACATCCTGAGCTTTATAGGCAAACAGATGGAACTGGAAAATACCATGGTTATTGAGGTAACTCAGACACAAAAGAACATTCATGGTATGTATACACTAACAAATGGATAGTAGCCAAAAACCCCAAACCAAACCAAACAAACAACAAAAAAAAAAATACAGAATACACAGGATACAGTCCACAGAACTAAAAGAGCTCAACAAGCTGAAGTTCCCAAGTGAAGACGCCTCAGTCCCAATTGGGAGGGAGAAGAAAGCAACCACAAGTTGTGAGGGAAGAAAGAACATGGGAGGGAAAGTGGAAAGGGGTAGAGTGGGGGATGGATTCTGATCTGGTATTGGATAAGGGAAAAAAGACTGAAGTCTTGAGGGCCAGCAGAAAGAATGGAAATAGGCAAACTCAGGAAATAGGATGTTTCAAAAATGCCCTAGAATGAACCAGAGACCTGGGAGGTGAAAGATTCCAGCTTCTGGCTATTATAAATTAGGCTGCTATGAACATAGTGGAGTGTGTGTCCTTATTACAAGTTGGATCATCTTCTGGGTATATGCCCAGGAGAGGTATTGCTGGATCTTCCTGTAGTACTATGTCCAATTTTCTGAGGAACCACGAGACTGATTTCCAGAGTGGTTGTACCAGCTTGAAATCTCACCAATAATGGAGGAGTGTTCCTCTTTCTCCACATCCCCGCCAGCATCTACTGTCACCTGAATTTTTGATCTCAGCCATTCTGACTGGTGTGAGGTGGAATCTCAGGGTTGTTTTGATTTGTATCTCCCTGATGATTAAGGATGTTGAACATCTTTTTGTTTCTCTTACATTCTGTATTCCTCATTTGAGAATTTGTTTAGCTCTGTACCCCATTTTCAATAGGGTTATTTGATATTTCTGGAATTCATCTTCCTGAGTTCTTTATATATATTGGATATTAGTCTCATATATGATTTAGGATAGGTAAAGATCCTTTCCTAATCTTTTAGTGGCCTTTTTGTCTTATTGACAGTTTCTTTTGCCTTACAGAAGCTTTGCAATTTTCTGTGGTCCGGTTTGTGGATTCTCGATCTAACAGCACGAGCCATTCCTCTTATGTTCAAGAATATTCCCCCTGTGCCCATATTTTAATGGCTTTGATCCACTTTCTTCTCTATAAGTTTCAGTGTCCCTGGTTTTATGTGGAGTTCCTTGATCAACTTAGACTTGAGCTTCTTTTTCTTTCTTTTCTGGATATATTAGAATTTTTTCTAATATTCATTGTAGAAGAATATGGGAAATGTTCATAAAAACATTCCTAAATGTTCCATAACCTTCCCAAACATTGTCTCTAGCTGGAGACCAACTGTTTAAATATATTAGCCTACTCAAAATATTTTATATTCAAATCATAATAAGACTGAAGCTATGGTGACAACTAGAGGCATAAATTGCTTTTGAGTAAAAATTTCACACAAAATTGACAACTTTGACCATAGAACAGGAGCTGAGTTAACATGTCAGTGGTGGGCATAAATATACCACCTCCTGTTTAAACGTGTGCATTGTGTTTAAACTGTAAGACAGAGTTTGCAACACCTATTCCCTTGTTTCTCTTCCCAATATTTCATTATTGAAAAAAGCTTCTTTGTCTGAATTTTTTTACTTGTCTATTTGGTTGTTATATAGGAGATAGGTGGCCAGGCATATTACTTCTATGACTTCTACCTTTGTGATTGCTAGTCTTAGTTGTTAACTTTACTGAATAGGGAACTAAGTAAAAGTGAAAAGCACTGGATATAACTGTAAGTAATTTTTGGTTCATTGCCTCATTTGAGGTCTAAAAACCTATCCTAACTCTGGGCCACATATTCTTGTGCTAGCCTATGTAAAGCACATAGAAGCCCCCTTTGGTTTTTGCCTGCTTGTCTTCATTCTCACAGGTATGTCTGTTATTTTGAAGGTTTTAAAGTATATTTCTTTGAGAGTTCAACATATACTGAAGAACATCTAGGAAATTCAGTCTTATGGACAGAAGATCTATTGAATTCCTTGACTTTCTGACCATAGACATCTACTTTTAAATACCTGGGCTGGACCACAGTGTATAAATCCCTCTACAAACACACACACACACACACACACACACACACAATTATTTCAGTTTTTTCTTTAAAGAATTTTGACTACCATACTACCATAAACCTAAAACCTCTAAAATTAAATTTATCTTTCTATATCCAATTACTTTCATGCTCCTGTTTTGAAGATATTGTAAACTCTGTCATAATATCCCTTTTATTAATTATTTTATTTATTTATATTTCAAATGTTATCCCCTTCAGCATAAACCCCTCCATGAGGCCCATACCACACTTCTCTCCTTTCTCTAAAAGGTTACTCTCCCACCAACCTCTCTAGAATTTGCCTTTTCTGGAGACATAAATCTTCCACAGGACAAGCACACACCCTCGTCACACTGAGGTCAGACAATGCAATCCTCTGCTACATATGTATGGTAGAGGTCATGGACTAGTACATGTATGCTCTTTGGTTGGTGGCTTAGTACCTGAGAATTCTGGGAAATCTAGTTTTTTCATGCTGTTGTTCTTCCTATAGGGTTGCAATTCCCTTCATTTCCTTCAGTCTTTCTCCAAACTCTTCCATAGGGGTTCCTGGGTTTAGAACAATGGTTGGCTGTAAATATTTGCATCTTTCTCAGTCAGTTGCTGGCATAGCCTCTTTTAGGACAGTCATGCCATGTTCCTGTCTGAAAGCATATCTTGGTCAATTAACAAATGGAACCTCCTGAAACTGAAAAGGTTCTGTAAGGCAAAGGACACTGTCAATAGGACAAAATGGCAACCTACTAACGGAGAAAAGATCTTTACTAACCCTACATCTGATCGAGGTCTAATTTTCAAAATATACAAAGAATTCAAGAAGATAGACTCCAAAAACTCAAACACCCTAATGAAAAAATGGGCTCTAGAGCTAAACAAAATTCTCAATTTAGGAATCTCAAAAGACTGAGAAGCACCTAAAGAAATGTTCAACATCCTTATTTATAGTGAAATACAAATCAAAACCACCCTGAGATTCCATCCTACACCAATCAGAATGGTTAAGACCAAAATGTCAGGTGACAATAGCTGCTAGAGCGAATGTAGAGAAAAAGAACACTTTATCGTTGCTGGTGGGATTGCAAAGTGTTTTCCAGATTCCATAATCTTAAAAACAATCTGGCATTTCTTTCGTTTTTTTTTTTTTAATTAGGTATTTATTCCATTTACACTTCCAATGCTATCCCAAAAGTCCCCACACCCTCCCACACCCACTCCCCTACCCACCCACTCCTATTTCTTGGCCCTGGCATTCCCCTGTACTGAGGCATATAAGGTCTGCATGACCAATGGGCCTCCTTTCCACTGATGGCTGACCAGGCCACCTTCTGATGCATAAGCAGCCAGAGACATGAGCTTTGGGGGGGGGGTGCGGGTACTGGTTAGTTCATATTGTTTTTCCACCTATAGGGTTGCAGATACACCCAGCTCCCTGGGTACTTCCTCCAGCTCCCCATTGGGGGCCCTGTGATCCATCCAACAACTGACTGTGAGCATCCACTTCTGTGTTCGCTAGGCCCTGGCATAGTCTCACAATAGACACCTTTATCAGGGTCCTTGCAGCAAAATCTTGCTACTGTATGCAATGGTGTCAGCATTTGGAGGTGATAATGGGATGGATCCCTGGGTATGGAAGTCTCTAGATATTCCATCCTTTCATCTTAGCTCCAAACTCTGTCTCTGTAGCTCCTTTCATGAGTGCCTTGCTCCCAATTCCAACAAGGTGCAAAGTATCCACAACTTGGTCTTCGTTCTTTTCAAGCTTCATGTGTTTCACAAATTGTATCTTATATCTTGGGTATCCTAAGTTTCTGGGCTAATATCCACTTATCAATGAGTATATATCATGTGAGTTCTTTTGTGACTGAGTTACCTCACTCAGGATGATGCCCTCCAGGTCCATCCATTTGCCTGGGAATTTCATAAATTCATTCTTTTTAATAGCTGAGTAGTACTCCATTGTGTAAATGTACCACATTTTCTGTATCCATTCCTCTCTTGAGGGTCATCTGGGTTCTTTCCAGCTTCTGGCTATTATAAACAAGACTGCTATGAACATAGTGGGTCATGTGTCCTTCTTACTGGTTGGAACATCTTCTGGATATATGGCCAGGAGAGGTATTGCAGCATCCTACGGTAATACTACGTCCAATTTTTTGAGGAACCGCCAGACTGATTTCCAGAGTGGTTGTACAAGCTTGCAATCCCACCAACAATGGAGGAATGTTCTTCCTTCTCAACAGCCTCGCCAGCATGTGCTGTCACCTGAAGTTTTGATCTTAGGCATTCTGACTGGTATTAGGTGGAATCTCAGGGATCTTTTGATTTGCATTTCCCTGATGATTAAGGATGCTGAACATTTTTTCAGGTGCTTCTCAGCCATTCGGTATAGCTCAGGTAAAAATACTTTGATTAGCTCTGAGCCCATTTTTTTCTCTTTTTTTAATTGGGTATTTTCCTCGTTTACATTTCCAATGCTATTCCAAAAGTCCCCCATACCAAACCCCCCCAATCCCCTACCCACCCACTCCCCTTTTTTGACCCTGGCGTTCCCCTGTACTGGGGCATATAAAGTTTGCAAGTCCAAAGGGACTCTCTTTCCAGTGATGGCTGACTAGGCCATCTTTTGATACATATGCAGCTAGAGACAAGAGCTCCGGAGTACTGGACAGTTCATATTGTTGTTCCACCTATAGGGTTGCAGTTCCCTATGGAATCTTCTGCACCTGAGTTTCTCTCTTCCATGCCTTGTATTCTATTGCTGATGCTCCCATCTATGGTTCCAGATATCTTTCCTAGGGTTTCTATCTCCAGCGTTGCCTCACTTGGGTTTTCTTTATTGTGTCTACTTCCCTTTTTAGGTCTTGGATGGTTTTATTCAATTCCATCACTTGTTTGGTTGTGTTTTCCTGCAATTCTTTAAAGGAATTTTGTACTTCCTCTTTAATGTCTTCTATCTGTTTAGCAGTGTTCTCCTGTATTTCTTTAAGTGAGTTATTTAAGTCCTTCTTGATGTCCTCTATCATCATCATGAGATATGCTTTTAAATCCAGGTCTAGCTTTTCGGGTGTGTTGGGGTGCCCTGGACTGGGCGAAGTGGGAGTACTGGATTCTGATGATGGTGAGTGGTCCTGGTTTCTGTTAGTAAGATTCTTATGTTTACCTTTCGCCATCTGGTAATCTCTGGCGTTAGTTGTTATAGTTGTCTCTGTTTATAGATTGTTCCTCTGGTGATTTTGTTACCCTCTATCAGCAGACCTGGGATACTAGATCTTTCCTCTGAGTTTCAGTGGTCAGGGCAGTCTCTGCAGGCAAGATCTCTTTCAGGGAAGGTGCACAGTTATCTGGCGTTTGGACCTCCTCCTGGCCGAAGATGAAGGCCCAAAACAGGATCTTTCCCAGAAGCTGTGTTGCCTTGGCCTGTAACAGAAGTCATTGTTTCAGTAGTCCACACTCTCACCTGTGTAGACTACTTTCCCCGGAGTCCTGGAACCTAGATGGCTTCCTCGGATCCTGAGGCAAAGGCTTCCCAGGCTGGGTGGACACCTGTCCTCTGGCCAGGAAGGTGGCCGGATGTCTGGAGCCCGAAAACGGCACTGCCCCAGAAGCTCTGCGGCCCTCGAGTGTCCCTGAAGCTCCTAGCGTCTGTAGTCCACACTCTCACCTGTGCAGACTGTTCTCCACAGAGTCCCGGAACGAAGGTGGCTTCCGTGGAACCTGAGGCAGAAGCCTCCCGGGCTGGGCGGACACCTGTCCTCTGGCCCCGAAGGTGACCAGTTGTCTGGAGCCGAAAATGCAATCTGGCATTTCTGCACAAAATTGGAAATAAGTCTATCTGAATATCCATATATACAAATGTCTTAGTCAGGGTTTCTATTCCTGCACAAACATCATGACCAAGAAGCAAGTTGGGGAGGAAGGGGTTTATTTGGCTTACATTTCCATACTGCTGTTGATCACCAAAGGATGCAGGACTGGAACTCAAGCAGGTCAGAAAGCAGGAGCTGATGCAGAGGCCATGGAGGGATGTTCTTTACTGGCTTGCTTCTCCTGGCTTGCTCAGCCTGCTCTCTTATAGAACCCAAGACTACCAGTCCAGAGATGGTCCCACCCACAAGGGGCCTTTCCCCCTTGATCACTAATTGAGAAAATGCCTTACAGTTGGATCTCATGGAGGCATTTCCTCAACTGAAGCTCCTTTCTCTGTGATAACCCCAGCTGTGTCAAGTTGACACAAAATTAGCCAGTACAATTGACCCCTTGTCAACTTGACACACAAACACATCACTAGTAAGCCTCAACCCTTACATTCTTATTCATCCCCAAGATTTAAATAACTTTAAAAGTCCCACAGTCTTTACATATTCTTAAAATTTCAATTTCTTTAAAATAGCCATCTCTTTTAAAATCCAAAGTCTTTTTACAATTAAAAGTCTCTTAACTGTGGGCTCCACTAAAACAGTTTCTTCCTTCAAGAGGGAAAATATCAGGGCACAGCCACAATCAAAAGCAAAAGTCAATCTCCAACCGTCCAATGTCTGGGATCCAACTTACGATCTTCTGGGCTCCTCCAAGGGCTTGGGTCACTTCCCCAGCCATGCCCTTTGTAGCACACGCGTCATCCTCTAGGCTCCAGATGCCTGTACTCCACTGCTGCTGCTGCTCTTGGTGGTCATCTCATGGTACTGGCATCTCCAAAACACTGCATGACCCCTTCAGTCCTGGGCCATCAAATGCAACTGAGGCTGGACTTTCACCAATGGCCTTCCATGGCCTCTCACAGTGCCAAGCCTCAGCTGCTCTGCTCAACTCCTTCATGCCTTCAAAACCAGTACCACCTGGGTGACCCTTATACATTACCAAGTCCAGCCACAGCACAAGGTACAACTTTGGCTATATCTGGAACACAGCCACTGTGCTCTCAGAAAACACTTCCCAGAAGATGTCACCTCAATGATGCTGGTCTCTTCTTAATCACCGCTAATTTCTTAGCTCCAGCTAACCAGCATCAATAGTCCCAGTAATGCTAAGTTTTTGCTTTAGTAGTTCTGGTATCTTGTTAATCACAGCTGATTCTTCAGCCCCAGCTAACCAGAACTACAGAATCTTCACAATCAAAACAGCAATGGCCCTGAAAAGAGTCTTTAATTTTCCCTCTGAAATTTCACAAACCAGACCTCCATCTTCTGCAGTGTTCTCAACACTATCTTCCAAGCTCCTACACAACATCTGACAGAGCTTTTAACAACGGATGGATCTTCAAGCCCAAAGTTCCAAAGTCCTTCCACAGTCCTCCCCAAAACATGGTCAGGTTGTCACAGGAATACCCCACTCTGCTGGTACCAATTTGTCTTAGTCAGGGTTTCTATTCCTGCACAAACATCATGACCAAGAAGCAAGTTGGGGAGGAAAGGGTTTATTTGGCTTACATTTCCATACTGCTGTTGATCACCAAAGGATGCAGGACTGGAACTCAAGCAGGTCAGAAAGCAGGAGCTGATGCAGAGGCCATGGAGGGATGTTCTTTATTGGCTTGCTTCTCCTGGCTTGCTCAGCCTGCTCTCTTATAGAACCCAAGACTACCAGTCCAGAGATGGTCCCACCCACAAGGGGCCTTTCCCCCTTGATCACTAATTGAGAAAATGCCTTACAGTTGTGTGAGGAGCCGCCCTCACATTTGCCATTATAAGATGGCACTGACAGCTGTGTTCTAAGTGGTAAACATAGTCTGCACACATGCAGGGGCAGTTTTCCCACCATGTGTTCTGCCTTTCCCGTGATGACAACTGGGCCGATGGGCTGCAGCCAATCAGGGAGTAATACATCCTAGGTGGAGGATAATTCTCCTTAAAAAGGGATGGGGTTTCGCCATTTGCTGGCTTGCTCTCTTGCTGGCTTGCTCTCTTGCACTCTGGCTCCTGAAGATGTAAGCAATAAAGCTTTGCCGCAGAAGATTCTGGTTTGTTGCGTCTTTCCTGGCCGGTCGTGAGAACGCGTCTAATAACAATTGGTGCTGAGACCCGGGACGGGACGAGAAAAAATCCGGGACGAAAAAATACGAGAAAAAACTCGGGACTGGCGCAAGGAAGATCCCTCATTCCAGAACCAGAACTGCGGGTCGCGGTAATAAAGGTTCCCGTAAAGCAGACTGTTAAGAAGGATTCAACTACATGAATTCAGAACTTTTCAGCTGGGGAACGAGAGTACCAGTGAGTACAGCTTTACGAGGTAAGTCTGATCTTGAACTTTCTAAGGAAATTCAAGACAGTCTATCAGAAGTAAAGTGGAAAATGGCTTTACAAGTTATGTTTGGCCTTGAATTTTTTCTAGTGTTAGAAGCCCTTTTGTTCCTTTTCACATGTTATCAAGTGGTTAAGGCAGGGCGGATTCTAGAGGAAATTCAGGACAAGCTATCAGAAGTAAAGCGGGGAGAGAGAGTAGGAGCAAAGAGAAAACATGGTGCACAAAATAAGTATACAGGCCTTTCCAAGGGTCTTGAACCTGAGGAAAAGTTAAGGTCAGGTAGGAATACCTGGAGAGAGATTAGAAGAAAAAGAGGAAAAAGGGAAAAGAAGAAAGATCAATTAGCGGAGGTCTCTAGGAAAAGGAGCCTGTGCTCATCGCTGGATGGGCTCGGGGAGCCAGCTCTTAGTAGCTCTGAAGCAGGTGAAGAATTCTCCTCTGAGGAAACAGACTGGGAGGAAGAAGCAGCCCATTACCAGCCAGCTAATTGGTCAAGAAAAAAGCCAAAAGCGGCTGGCGAAGGCCAGTTTGCTGATTGGCCTCAGGGCAGTCGGCTTCAAGGTCCGCCCTATGCGGAGTCCCCGCCCTGCGTAGTGCGTCAGCAATGCGCAGAGAGGCAGTGCGCAGAGAGGCAGTGCGCAGACTCATTCATTCCCAGAGAGGAACAAAGGAAAATACAACAGGCATTTCCGGTCTTTGAAGGAGCCGAGGGTGGGCGTGTCCACGCTCCGGTAGCGTATATACAGATTAAAGAGCTTGCCGAGTCGGTCCGTAACTATGGAGTCAGTGCTAATTTCACTATAGCACAAGTGGAAAGGCTTGCGAATCACGCTATGACTCCTGGTGATTGGCAAACGGTTGTAAAAGCCGCTCTCCCTAGTATGGGCAAATATATGGAATGGAGAGCGCTTTGGCACGAAGCTGCACAAGCGCAGGCCCGAGCAAACGCAGCTGCTTTGACTCCAGAGCAGAGAGATTGGACTTTTGACTTGTTAACGGGTCAGGGAGCTTATTCTGCTGATCAAACAAACTACCATTGGGGAGCTTATGCCCAGATTTCTTCCACGGCTATTAGGGCCTGGAAGGCGCTCTCTCGAGCAGGTGAAACCACTGGTCAGTTAACAAAGATAATCCAGGGACCTCAGGAATCCTTCTCAGATTTTGTGGCCAGAATGACAGAGGCAGCAGAGCGTATTTTTGGAGAGTCAGAGCAAGCTGCGCCTCTGATAAAACAGCTAATCTATGAGCAAGCCACAAAGGAGTGCCGAGCGGCCATAGCCCCAAGAAAGAGCAAAGGTTTACAAGACTGGCTCAGGGTTTGTCGAGAGCTTGGGGGACCTCTCACCAATGCAGGCTTAGCGGCTGCCATCCTTCAATCCCAAAAATGCTCCATGGGCAGAAATAATCAGAGGACATGTTTTAACTGCAGGAAGCCTGGGCATCTTAAGAAAGATTGCAGAGCTCCAGGTAAACAGGGAGGGACTCTCACTCTTTGCTCTAAGTGTGGCAAGGGTTATCATAGAGCCGACCAGTGTCGCTCTGTGAGGGATATAAAGGGCAGACTCCTTCCTCCGCAGTCAGAGAGGCGACCCAGGAAGACCCACAAGGGTGGAGCCTATACCATCCTTGCCCCCGGGAACCATGGGCCTTATTCTCGGCCGGGGTTCACTCACCTTGCAGGGCTTAGTAGTCCACCCTGGAGTTATGGATTGTCAACATTCCCCTGAAATACAGGTCCTGTGCTCAAGCCCTAAAGGCGTTTTTTCTATTAGTAAAGGAGATAGGATGGCTCAGCTGCTGCTCCTCCCTGATAATACCAGGGAGAAATTTGCAGGACCTGAGATAAAGAAAATGGGCTCCTCCAGAAATGATTCTGCCTATTTGGTTGTAAGGAAAAGGGTTAGGACGTCAAGAGCAAGGAAGGACAGAGCCCATATCACCTAATATCTAATGATTGGGCAGTTTTAGTTACCTCCTTTTCAGGACAAATAGATAACCATTATCCAAAACATCCACTTTTACAGTTTGTCCAAAATCAATCTGTTGTGTTTCCACAAATAACAGTAAGAAACCCACTTAAAAATGGGATTGTGGTATATACTGATGGATCAAAAACTGGTATAGGTGCCTATGTGGCTAATGGTAAAGTGGTATCCAAACAATATAATGAAAATTCACCTCAAGTGGTAGAATGTTTAGTGGTTTTAGAAGTTTTAAAAACCTTTTTAGAACCCCTTAATATTGTGTCAGATTCCTGTTATGTGGTCAATGCAGTAAATCTTTTAGAAGTGGCTGGGATGTGAATAAAAGTTTCCGGGATTGTGCGTTACTTCCATTCAGTATGAGAAATTTACTAGGGCAGCTAATTTGTTAAAAGGTCTTTCTCAGTATATGTTACAGAATTGGACGGCTGAATTTGAACAGACCCTTCGGGAATTGAGACTTGCCATCATTCAGGTCAACTCCAAGCGCTTGGACCTGTCCCTGATCAAAGGATTACCCAATTGGATCTCCTCAGCATTTTCTTTCTTTAAAAAATGGGTGGGATTAATATTATTTGGAGATACACTTTGCTGTGGATTAGTGTTGCTTCTTTGATTGGTCTGTAAGCTTAAGGCCCAAACTAGGAGAGACAAGGTGGTTATTGCCCAGGCGCTTGCAGGACTAGAACATGGTGCTTCCCCTGATATATAGTTATCTATGCTTAAGCAATAGGTCGCTGGCCACTCAGCTCTTATATCCCACGAGGCTAGTTTCATTGCACGGGATAGAGTGAGTGTGCTTCAGCAGCCCGAGAGAGTTGCAAGGCTAAGCACTGCAGTAGAAAGGCTCTGCGGCACATATGAGCCTATTCTAGGGAGACATGTCATCTTTCAAGAAGGTTGAGTGTCCAAGTGTCCTTCTCTCCAGGCAAAACGACACAGGAGCAGGTCAGGGTTGCTCTGGGTAAAAGCCTGTGAGCCTAAGAGCTAATCCTGTACATGGCTCCTTTACCTGCACACTGGGGATTTGACCTCTATCTCCACTCTCATTAATATGGGTGGCCTATTGCTCTTATTAAAAGAAAAGGGGGATCTGTGAGGAGCCGCCCTCACAATTGCCATTATAAGATGGCACTGACAGCTGTGTTCTAAGTGGTAAACATAGTCTGCACACATGCAGGGGCAGTTTTCCCACCATGTGTTCTGCCTTTCCCGTGATGACAACTGGGCCGATGGGCTGCAGCCAATCAGGGAGTAATACATCCTAGGTGGAGGATAATTCTCCTTAAAAAGGGATGGGGTTTCGCCATTTGCTGGCTTGCTCTCTTGCTGGCTTGCTCTCTTGCACTCTGGCTCCTGAAGATGTAAGCAATAAAGCTTTGCCGCAGAAGATTCTGGTTTGTTGCGTCTTTCCTGGCCGGTCGTGAGAACGCGTCTAATAACACAGTTGGATCTCATGGAGGCATTCCCTCAACTGAAGCTCCTTTCTCTGTGATAACCCCAGCTGTGTCAAGTTGACACAAAATTAGCCAGTACAACAAATTCTGGGCATATACTCCAAAATGCTCTACCATATCATAAGTAAACCTTCGGTGTTTACAGCAGCCTTAATTATAATAGCTGAATGCTGGAAACAACCCAGATGTCCTTCAACCGAAAAATAGATACAGAAAATGTGGTACATTTACTCAGTGAAAGACTACTGAAGAGGCAGGCAGATTTCTGAGTTCAAGGGCAGCCTGGTCTACAGAGTGAATTCCAGGACAGCCAGGGTTATACAGGAGATACTTTCCCGAAAAACAAACAAACAAACAAACAAAAAAAAAAACAAAAAACAAAAACAAAACAACAACAAAAACAACAACAACAAAACGACTCAGCTATTCAAAATGAGGATATCAGTTTTTTTTTTTTTCAGGAAAATGCATGGAACTAGAAAATATCATCCTGAGTGAAGTAACCCAGACACCAAAGGAGATATATATGAATATATGGTATGGTATGTAGTCACTGATAAGTGGATATTAGCCAAAAGTTCAGAATATCCATGAAGAATTCACAGAGCATATGAAGATTAAGAAGAGGGAAAGCCCAAATGTGGATGCTTCAATCTCCAATCTCACTTGGAACATGGAACAACATAATCATTGGAGGCAGAGGTATGGAGGGACATGTGTGTAACAGGGGAAGTGGAGGGAAGAAAAGGAGGCAGTATCTGGTGTGAGGAAGACAGGAAAGAAGCCCTGAGGGCCAAGAGAATGAATAGAAATATCTAGTAGTGTGGCATGGGGAATGGGAAGAACCACTACTAAATCCCAGACAGCATGGTTGTGAGGCTCTCAGGACCCAATGAGGATGACATTAGACGAAATGCCCAACAGCAGTGTGATAGAACCTGAAGAGACCCTTTCATGTATAAAGTAAAATGGTTCTATTTTAATATATAGAAACGTTCATATAATTTTTGACCTTAGATATGCATAGGTGTTCTATTATATTGTTTCATGTGTGGTAAATTATGATTATGAGGGCATATCTCTGATGTAGATCCAGTTTGATTATGGTGATTTTTTTTCAATGCAGTATGAATCTTTTTTTCTACTAAGTTTGCAAACCTGGAAACCAATTTTGAAAGGAGAGAACCAGCTTCTGAAAGTTGTCCCATGACCTGCACATTCATGATGTGACGTATGCAACCACAGAAAGGAAAGTATATCAGAGAAACACAAATGCAGTTACATTTACAAAAGAAATTCTGTAGTCTGGTAGAACTCATTGCTAAAACCATCTAGTCCTGGACTTTTATGGTACGTTCCCTGCCATGATACCATTACCACATTTCAAGAACATGAGTTCTTATATTGGTTTTCTTTTATCCCCTTCATTTAAATATGCAGGTAATATATACCTATAAGTTTTTTTCAGTTTCTTCAAGATTTTATAATTTTTGTATTATTATTTCAGAATATTATCTTATGTTTCATTGAATTTCTTTAGTATATTTTAGACTCTTTCTGCAGACAACTGAAATAATGGCTAGTGCTTTATTGTTTTATGGTAGTGCTTAATTACTTAGTGAATAGGTTAAACTCCTTGCTGCTATCTGGAATCTAAGAACACTGGGAAAAGGCTTTAGCTATGTTAGAATACAATCTTAAAAGACATTACAATAAGGTAATACTATATAGAGTGGACATGGATCCATACACTAGACTAAGGTGGATTTGGAAAATTAATTTTATGGGTTAGGGGAATAGCCAAAGATCCAGGAGTAAGTTTCCTTGAAACTCTTTCCTCATGAGAAAGCTTTCAGACTTTCATCTGTCAAGCTGACTCCACTGGAGTCCCGTGGCAGTATATGTTGGAGTATACTTGGTTTTGTTGATTTCTGTACTGTACTGTCCTTGGCAATAAACGGCCATCTAGTAGTATCATTTCTACCCCTGAGAATAGAACTACCAACCACTATGTCTTCCATAGTCCACATTTAAATTTTCTACAATGTTTGTGACATGTTCACTCTTCTAAGTTATAGATTATTTTACTCAAACTTTATGCATAAGATTACTTCTCCTGGTTTGATCCTGTACTCACCACTTCTGGTGACTGCAGGATCAAACCAGGAGAAATAGGGTTAACACAGACAGCACTAGAACAAAAGGCTTTCAGTGCTGCCTTCCAGTTAAGGGGAGGGATTAAGAAGGATCAAAGTTACTCACAGTATCCTCTCTGAGTTGAATCCACCATGGTTCTGAACCTGCTCTGATTGGTCGGAGGGTATCCTCTCTGGTGCTGGGCCTTGTTAAGGCGTTTTTCCCCAGGGTTTCGAGCACCAAGTATCCTGAGCTTATCCCTGTCCCACAGGAAATAAACACAGGACACGCCAGATTCTTCCGTGGTTAACTTTACTTCATAAAATATTGAGGTAGACAAAGAAGGCTCAGAAAGTGTGTGGCTTAAATACTTTTTGGTGACGTGTCTAAACTAGGATTGGTAGCTACACCCACGAATCTCATGCACCCTAGGGATAGGCACACCTAGAAGCTCATTCATTGGGGGCCCTTGTTCCATCCAATAGATGACTGTCAGCATCCACTTCTGTATTTGCCAGGCACTGGCAGAGCCTCACAAGAGATAGCTATATCAGGGTCCTGTCAGAAAAATCTTTCTGGCTTATGCAATAGTGTTTGAATTTGTTGGTTGATTATGGGATGGATCCCTGGGTGGAACAGTCTCTGAATGATCCTTACTTCTGTCTCAGCTCTGAACTTCGTCTCTGTAACTTCTTCCATGGGTGTTTTGTTCCCCATTCTAAGGAGCAAAATATCCACACTTTGTTCTTCCTTATTCTTGAGTTTCATGTTTATTGCAAAGTGTATCTTGTGTATTCTAGGTTCCTGGGCAAATATCCACTTATCAGTGAATATATATCAAGTGACTTCTTTTGTGATTGGGTTACCTCACTCAGGATGATACCCTCCAGATACATCCACTTGCCTGAGAATTTCATAAATTCATTGTTTTTAATAGTTGAGTAGTACTCCATTGTGCAAATGTACCACATTTTCTGTATCCACTCCTCTGTTGAGGGACATCTGAGTTCTTTCCAGCTTCTAGCTATTATAAATAAGGCTGATATGAACATAGTAGAGTGTGTGTCCTTATTACAAGTTGGAACATCTTCTGGGTATGTGCCCAGGAGAGGAATTGTTGGATCCACTGGAAGTACTATGTCTAGTTTTCTGAGGAACCACCAGACTGATTTCTAGAGTGTTTGTATCAGCTTGTAATCCCACCAGCAATGCAGTGTTCCTCTTTCTCCACATCCTAGCCAGCATCTACTGTCACCTGAATTTTTGATCTTAGCCATTCTGACTGGTGTGAGGTGGAATCTCAGGGCTGTTTTGATTTGCATTCCCTGATGATTAAGGATGTTGAACATTTTTTCAGGTGCTTCTCAGCCATTTGAAATTCCTCAGTTGAGAATTCTTTGTTTAGCTCTGTACCCCATTTTAATGGGGTTATTTGAATTTCTGGATTTCATCTTCTTGAGCTCTGAATATATTGGATATTAGCCCCCTATCAGATTTAGGACTGGTATAAATTCTTTCCCAATCTGTTGGTGGCCTTTTTGTTTTATTGACAGTATCTTTTGCCCTACAGAAGCTTTGCAATTTTATGAAATCCCATTTGTCGACTCTTGATCTTACAGCACAGGCCATTGCTGTTCTGTTTAGGAATATATCTCCTGTGCCCATATCTTCAAGGTTTTTCCACACTTTCTCCTGTATAAATTTAAATGCCTCTCGTTTTATGTGGAGTTCTTTGATCCACTTAGACTTGAGCTTTGTACAAGGAGATAAGAATGGATCAAATCTCATTCTACATGATAACCGCCAGTTGTGCCAGCTCCATTTTTTGAAAATGCTGTCTCTGTTCCACTGGATGGTTTTAGCTCCCTTGTCAAAGATCAAGTAACCATAGGTGTGTTGGTGTATTTCTGGGTCTTTAATTCTATTCCATTGATCTACCTGTCTCTTACTGTACTAGTACCATGCAGTTTTTAATCACAATTGCTCTGTAATACAGCTTTAGGTCAGGCGTGATGATTCCCCCAGAGGTTCTTTTATTGTTGAGAATATTTTTAAGACATAGCTTTCATAGTAAAGTTTTGCTTTGGGGTTTTGCCTCCGGGTATAAGAAGTTAGAGTACCTAGTATAGGAATCACATATAACTATATGAAAATATAATTTAATTTAAGGAGAGTAATGAAAAGAAGATAAAATTAAGTATAGTAAAGAATAATCAATTCTTTTAAACCAGATGCATTCCTATTTTTCTCTCCATGAAACTTTAGTCAGAAATATATACAGCTATAGACTATAAGTGATTAAAATGTTTTGATTCTACATCACTGTGAAAGTTGGAAAAAATTCACATATTCAGTATCTTAATAAATCTATTGCTATTGCCATTTTTGATATATATGAATAAGTTTTGTCACTGATAATAGTTCTAAAGCAAATAAAATATAAAAATCAAATTTGAATGCTCTATTATGTTAGGAATCAGTAATGCGTATCCATAAATATATATAAATTAAAGCTATCATTATTCTTGGCTTTAAGAAAACTTCCAATGATATTTGACTTTTATGATAAATAATTAGTTTTAAAAATAATTATTTTCTTTTTGTTCCTTTTTTCTTTTCTTTTCTTTTCATTTCATTTCTTTTCTTTCTTTCTTTCCTTCCTACTTTCTTTCTTTCTTCCTTTTTTTTTTTTTTTTTTTTTTTTTTTTTTTTGAGACAGGGTTTCTCTGTGCAGCCCTGGCTGTCCTGGAACTCATTCTATAGACCAGGCTGGCCTTGAACTCAGAAATCCACCCGCCCCTGCCTCCCGAGTGCTGGGATTAAAGGCGTGTGCCACCAATGCCTGGCTTTCTTTTTTGTTTAATTGTTACTTTCTAGTATGCTTAATTACAACTCAGTATAGAAAAATAATGTCAGCACATAATTTCATGTCCATATTAAGTAGACATTAATATTCTTTTACATACTTCTATGATATCATGTTTAGAGACATTTCAATCATAAATTTATAATTTATTAGAATAAAATTAGTTGAGTAAATGGGTAACAAAGCATGAATTTGGGAAAAAATTAATGTGAAATTTCAAATTGTTTCATTTTTTTAATTAGATATTTTCTTTACTTACTTTTCAAATGTTATCCCCTTTCTTACTTTCCCCTCTGAAAAATCCCCTATTTTCTACCCCCTCCCCTCTTCCCCAACCCATCCTCTCTGATTCTTGGTCATGCCATTCCCCTATACTGAGCATAGAATGTTCACAGGACCTAGTGTCTCCCCTCCCATTGATGACTGACTAGTCCATCCTCTGCTACATATACAGTTACAGCAACAAGTTCTACCATGTGTTTTCTTTGATTGGTGATTTAGTTCTAAGGAGCTTTGGGAGTAATGGCTAGTTCATATTGATGTTCCTCCTATGGGACTTCAAACCCCTTTAACTCCTTGGGAACTTTCTCTCGCTCCTTCATTGGGGACCCTGTGCTCTGTCCAATGGATGATCGTGAGCGTCCACTTCTGTATTTGCCAGGCACTGGAAGAGCCCCTCAGGAGACAGTTTTATCAGGTTCCTGTCAGCAAGCTCTTGTTAGCATTTAGATTTCGTGGTTGTTTGTGGGGTAGATCCCCATGTGGGGCAGTCTCTGGATGGTTTTTCCTTCAGTCTCTGCTCTGAACTTTGTCTTTGTAACTCCTTCCATGGGTATTTTTGTTTCCCCTTCTAAGAAGCATTCTGAGCTTCTGGGCTAATATCCACTTATCACTGAATGCATATCATGTGTGTTCTTTTGTGAGTTTTAAAAAGCTTGCTTATATGGTTTTTAAAAATATCAATAATGACCTAAAATAGTCATAGTAGTTATAATTGTTCATAATTTAGAGACTTGTGAACCCTTTTTAAAACACTGCAATTTATATTATGAACAGATTTTGCTTCTATTTAAAATATTAGGGAAAATTTTTATGTCACCCTTAAATTATTAAAGGAAGGCATGCTACTTTCAAAATTCTTTTAGGAATATCTGGAAAGATGGCTCAATATTTAAGATAATTTGATACTTTTGAAGAAAAGCTAGATTTGTCTTTTAGTAGCAACATATTGCTCACACCACTTTTAATTCCAGTTAAAAGGGATTTGCTACCCTCTTTTGACATCTTTGGGTTCAAGGCACACATGTGGTGCACACACACACACACACACACACACACACACACACACACGTAGGTGTTGGTGTAGGTGTAGATAATATAGATGTGAAATTTCAAATTGTTTCATTTTTTTAATTAGATATTTTCTTTACTTACTTTTCAAATGTTATCCCCTTTCTTACTTTCCCCTCTGAAAAATCCATTTGGTGTTAAGAGCTCTGCCAGACATTGTGTAGGAGCTTGGAAGATAATGTTGAATGAAAACAGTGCAGAAGATGGAGGCCTGGCTTGTGAAATTTCAGAGGGAAAATTAAAGACTTTTCAGGGCCATTGTTACTTTGGTTGTGAAGATTCTGTGGTTCTGGTTAGCTGGGGCTGAAGAATCAGCTGTGATTAACAAGATACCAGGACTACTAAAGCAAAAACTTTGCATTACTGGGACTATTGATGCTGGTTAGCTGGAGCTAAGAAATTAGCAGTGATTAAGAAGAGACCAGCATCATTGGGGTGACATCTTCTGGGTAGTGTTTTCTGAAAGCACAAAGAGGCTGTGTTCCAGAGATAGCCAAGGTTGTACCTTGTGCTGTGGCTGGACTTGGTAATGTGTAAGAGTCACCCAGGTGGTACTGGTTTTGAAGGCATGAAGAGGTCATGCAGAGCAGATGAGGCTCAGCACTGTGAGAGGCCATGGAAGGCCATTAAGTGAAGGTGCAGCCTCAGTTGAAATTGACAGCCCAGGACTGAAGGGGACATGCAGTGTTTTGGAGATGCCAGTACCATGAGATGACCACCAAGAGCAGCAGCAGTGGAATACAGGCATCTGGAGCCTAGAGGACGACGTGTGTGCTACAAACGGCATGGTTTGAGAAGCGACCCAAGCCCTTGGAGGAACCTAGAAGATCATGAGTTGGATCCCAGACATTGGACAGTTGGAGATTGATTTTTGCTTTTGATTGTGACTGTGCCCTGATATTTTCCTCTTGAAGGAAGAAACTATTTAGTGGATCCCACAGTTAAGAGACTTTTAATTGTAAAAAACTTTTTATTTTAAAAGAGATGAATATTTTAAAGAGATTGAAAATTTAAGAATATGCAAAGACTGTGGAACGTTTAAAGTTATTTAGATCTTGGGGATGAATAAGAACTAAGGGTTGAGGCTTACTAGTGATGTGTTTGTGTGTCAAGTTGACAAGGGGTCAATTGTACTGGCTAGTTTTGTGTCAACTTGACACAGCTGGAGTTGAGGAAATGCCTCCATGAGATCCAACTGTAAGGCATTTTCTCAATTAGTGATCAAGGGGGAAAGGCCCTTTGTGGGTGTAACCATCTCTGGGCTGGTAGTCTTAGGTTCTATAAGAGAGCAGGCTGAGCAAGCCAGGGGAAGCAAGCCAGTAAGGAACATCCCTCTATGGCTTCTTCATCAGCTCCTGCTTTCTGACCTGCTTGAGTTCCAATCCTGACTTCTTTGGTGATGAACAGCAGTATGGAAGTGTAAGCCAAATAAACCCTTTCCTCCCCTACTTGCTTCTTGGTCATGATGTTTGTGCAGGAATAGAAAACCTGACTAAGACAGACATCTAGCTTAAAAGTTATCCGAGGTTAGGTGCTTCTCTGTCATTTGGTATTCCTCAGTTGAAAATTCTTTGCTTAGCTCTGTACCCCACTTTACAATAGGGTTACTTGGTTCTCTGGAGTCTGACTCTTGAGGACTTAGTGTATATTGGATATTAGCCCTCAATGGATGAAGGATTGGTAAAGATCTTTTTCCAATCTGTTGGTTGCCTTTTTGTCCTATTGGCA